>NC_052506.1:59969384-60176203 GCF_014356525.2 Nilaparvata lugens | reverse complement strand
ACAGTAAATTTTTTACAGGAATTTGAGTGATACTTATTAACCTGCCGCGTATTTTTTTGTAAAGACCTCAGATTAGAACATACCTCTAGTCAATGATGTACAGATGAAATTCTTATCTGTTGAAAAACTATTAAGAATATTTTTAACAGCTTTATTTACGGTCTGATAAAGTTTCCAAATGTACTGAACAACCTCATAGAAGGCAATTTGTAGAACCATGTAAGATATACATTCTATAGAGAAAACAATATTGTGGATAAATTCCAAATTTCCAAAATAAGTATTAGAGAATAAAGGTGAAGTCAAGGCAAAACTATACACGATCAATAAGGAAGATGGCCAAGTCGCTGTTTTCTTTTTGCTTATATTCAAATTAGCAGCAATATCGTTCAATTTGGCGATGAGTTTGGTATATCGATTCTGTAATTTTGAAGACAGTAAATTAGTCATAGTGCTCAAAACAATAATAAAGAATGTTCGCACGATTATTGACACCACTGGCAATTTTATTTTACTCTGATAGAGAAGGTAGAAGTACCGTTGAAATCGGATACTCAACAAAATTATGCGAATGCCCAAAGCAAAAAAACAGTAAGAATTGTAAACTCCGGAAATGTTACTATTAAGCTTCAAATTCAAGCATTCGAAGTTCTCATCAGTCATAAGAATACTGAAACCTAGCATAGAAAAAAAGTAGAATATCGTACATTGAAAGACAGTCACAAAAGACATTTTACAAAAGAACAGGAAATTAGAACATTTCAAACCAGCAAACGTTTCACTTTAGAACGGGACTGGAGGGACTGAAGCAGTGAACAACAACAACAACGATAACAAATGTTATGATTTGTACTCTATACGAAACGATTGGCAATCGATTCTGCTTGATGACTCGATGGCCAATGCAAATAAAGATGTCGTCATATCGATTGTTGTTACAAGTTGAGATGTATGACAAGGTTTACACACAATTTTGCCCTCATCAATGAAATATAGTTCTATGATGGTGACAATAAAAATAATCCCGTTCTATTAAAAATTCAAGAGAAAGTTCACCGTTTCACCTCAACTTTGAAAAAAAGAAAACATCACCATTACTTTAATTACTTTGTCTCTATAAGTTTTTTTTCCAAATCAAATCAAATTTTATTCACAATATTTCAAAAAAAACAATTTAGGGTCCTGCCAAACCTGTAGGTTTACATTAAAAAAGAATTCAGAACCAAATATTGATATCAAATCAATCAGAATACGGTATCTACTAATTAGGATTACTAAGATCAATAGATTTTCAACCAGTAACCGAATTAATCTTTTCCATATCTTGAGAAACTTGACAATCAAGTAAGCCATAAATTGAATTTGGGAATATCTTTGTGAAACGGATATGAGGATTACATCAGGTATTCTATACTCCTCTTCTTGGACAGCTTATAGGCTCACGAGTAGACGGGCAATGTAGAAACGGGAAATCACTGGCGGCCAGTTTTTCTACCAATTCCCATTTACCAAACATTTCTCTTTAATGGAAGTTTATGGAAAGTGACTTAATAAAAGGCAATGGCCGCCAGTAACTTTCCGCCTCGCCTATGAGCCTCTTAATTGGACAGTGACTTCAAATTGATAAATTTGGTTAAAACAGGAACTAATATTTCAACTTTATACCAGATAGGAGGAAATCGGAGATTTTATTGCATGCAAATACGGCTTGTTCTTCAAAACTACTTTGATATCTGCAAAACAGTTTTCAATAGTTTTGTGAATAATTATGAGTCATGCGAATGCTACCGGCTGATAGCATTAGTATCTAAGGGCCGATTTCCGAGCTCGGGATTTAGCCAAGTTCTAGACTTTAAACAGCTGGAGTCGGATAATTGGCTTTCCGAAACGGGGCGTAGTTTAAATTAAATTTCGAAAAACTAGAAAATTGAACAAAAAATTAAATAAAGGGAAAATAGAGTAAAGTTTTTGCTATTCTGAATTATTTAGGAATGTTTCATTTCGTCAAGGAAAACCGTTTTCAATTATAGAAATGATAAAATAAAGATTATCATAAAAACTACGCCCCGTTTCCAGCTGTTTAAAGTCTAGAACTTAGCTAAATCCCGAGCTCGGAATCCGGCTCTTGAGTGACGTATGATGTCCAAACAATACTGTTAGGCGGGATGCACACCGGAGAAACGAATTTCGTGAAGCCCTCTTTCATGAAACTTGTTGCATGCAATCCGTTTCACTCGCGCATGCATACAAAAGAAACGTTCCCTGCTTAATCTTATCAGTCGATTGCGAGCAACTTTCGTTTCACGTTTCCTGAAACTTTTTTCACGAAACGCGTTTCTCCGGTGTGCATCCCGCCTTACTTGAAAGCGCGACCGATTCACTTTGCTTTCTGTGAAATCTGGTAGCACCTAGCATCCAATGAGTGCAATGCTGAAAACTAAACTAGTATGAAAAAAAACATACTATACAGAGTGAGAAATAAATACCGGGCGGGCACGAATTTCAAGAACGCAAAAAATACATGTATTTAGGTACCGGAATAATATTATTCAATAAACTGCCTGAGAGTACTCGAAATAAAGATTAAAAATCGATCAAGTACAGGATTACAAAATTATTTAAAGACAGGGCTTTTTATTCGGTTGAGAAGATGTTGGCAGGTGAATCTTCATTTTAATATTGTACAATGCTAGACATTATTATTATCAATCAAAACATGACATGATTAAATTGACGGTACCGTATATTTACTGACTGTGAGGAAAATTACCATGTAAATAATAAACATAACTTGTTAACCTATTATGTGTTTGTTATTTTATTTATTCTTTATCGATTCATACAATAAGTACATCATATTAAATTGTTAGTAGTTGTATAAGAATATTCATGACTTATTGTAAACAACTTGTATGACTACAATTTTCTGACTTGTCTTGTTTTATAATTTTTAGTGTTGGCTGTGAATGAATTGATTTCAGTATCTTTAGATGTGAATATCTTTGAAATGGTTCAAGATATCGATGTGTAGTTTTCGCCATTCATTATATCTTAAAATTCTGAATTGAAGTCATGTATCACATGAACACCTTCCCATTTGAAAAATGGAGTTGGATTCCAAATGGCGAACCAACATTTTGAAGCCACAGACAAGTATTTTTTCAATTCAAATTGGATACCCACCTATTTAAACAGGGTGTCCACTGAATCAGGCTCAGAAAATTCCCGTACATTTCCCGTATATTTCAAGTTTTTCCCGGTTTATGGGGTTACTCAGAAGGGGGGTCAAGTTGGAAAAATATAATATTCGTAAATAACAATTTCAAAAGTGCACAAGTATGTTTTTCATCAAAATGTAGCACCAACATACGATTATAACTATTATTTTTTATGATATAAAAAAGGCAATTTAGAAGAAAAAACTAAACTCCCTAACCCAACTCGTAAACTCTTTATCCTTTAAAACATTATAGTCCAATCACTACCGGTATATACATTGGTGTTTGCAATATACCATATATGGTAATATATTGTAAATAAATAAAGGATTGGGTTGTCTAAGTTGTTTTTCTGTTTAAGGTGATGGAGTTAAAGAAAATTGGAGGAAATGGATTAAAAAATGTCGTTTACAATCTGCTCAAGGTTCTTAACCAATGAGATCACTGAAAGTACAGTTGGTTTGGAGCTAAGGGCAAAAGAGCCTCAACCTGCTCTGACTCAAGTGGCCTAATCAAAGGTAAGCACACCTATTTATGAAAATCCGCCCAATGATTTCCTTTATTTCGTGAATTGGTAATAATAATATCGAGTGGCCTGGCTGACTCAGGTCTGGTGTCAGAGTTTTCTGGTTGCACCTGATCAACTTCAGGGTTTCTGGCATGCCCTAACGACTGTTTTTAGGCAGCCGGGATCGACGTTTTAATGAGTCGATCCAAATCATGGGAGTGGCCCGAGAAACATATGTTGTCTGGCCTGGGATTCGAACCTGGCCCTCTGAATTACAAAGCCAGTATCCAATCCACCTGAATACGGTCACTCCATTCCATGTATTAAATATGCAGGATAGAAAAATATACATAATAGAAGAATGGTGCATATTTTTATTTTGCATATATTTTATTTTCCTGTATTTTTATCTTAGTTACCATGAATATCATAAGCATATCATGGAGTTGGTCTGTATAATTTCAATTTAAATTATAAAAATATGGAATGTAATTCACGTACCACTCACTGGTAGTGAATCCATTCTATATATCATAATTTGAAGTGTCCTTCATTATCTTTATTTTGCAGATATTGTATGCTGTCATTTCAATGATTCCACGGACGTGAACATAGAAGTTCTGGTAAAGAAATTACTGTCAAAAGCCAAGGAAAGGCTGCAGAGAGATGCCACGTAAGTTTAGAACTTGAAATTAAACATACATCCTTGTTTTTTCATTTCAATTTGTTTTAGTAGCACTTGAAATTACACTTCACATCTTAATTTCAATTCACACTTGAACTACAACGTTTGGCTTATATTCCTAAATACTTGTAATTTTGCAAAGAGAAAATATATGTCAATCAAGTTACTTAAGCATAAAAATTCCTGTTTTCTTCTTGTACGTTACAAGAACCACCCGTTTGCACTGGATAATACTCAAGCAAGGGATAGTGGTATATGGGAGATACTAGCTGTGAGCAATTGAGCATGATTGTTGAGGAAGTGAAAAAGTTCGTGCAGTTGTTGGGGCCGTCAACTGCATGGACAACTTTCAACTTCATCAAGAATGACGCTCAATCGCTCACGGCTGGTATCTCTCATATATTACAGTGCAATCCATTGCAAGCAATCAAGGGCTAATACAGCTCTTAGGCTTGGAGCAATTACACATGAGCGGAGGCAACAAACGGCAGCGATTTGGGAGTGAGCACGAGAGACAAGATTATCGACAAGCGAAGTGAGGTCTAAGATTCAAGTCGACAGTTCTCTTTATATTAATACGTTTAATTTTATTTTCCGCATTTACGGCAAAACGCGGCAATAGATTTTCATGAATTTAACAGGTATGCTCCTCTTTAAATTGCGCGTCGACGAATATACAAGGTTTTTTGAAATTTTCATTTTAAGGATAATGCAAAAGGAAAAGGAATCTCTTTCGAACGCCAATATTACCGTAATAACCAGACTATTCATCATAAATCAGCTGTCGAGAGGATTATTAATTGCATGAAATGACGCATGCAATTAATATCCCAAATTTAATTTGATAAAATATCAACTGTCGTGTGGACTATTAATTGCAAGCGATGAGGCATGCAATATTGATAACTCAAAGTAGCTTTTCATTTTCTCCCGACTTTTCTCTGCTTTCAACTCTGTAAGCTTTCAATGATAGCATAGTTGTTTACAACAAACTATTAGCATTCCAATGATAATAATTTATAATCAATATTAATAATTACTGTCGATACAACATTTGAAACAGCCATTAGTTGTATACACATCGATATCTTGCCGACACGTCAGGACAGGACATAATTCACTCTGATGGAGGCCGTGGTTTTAACTGCGCGAGGTCCACTGTTTACAGAACTACTAGTAATAAATATCATCTGATTATAAGCGGCCGAAAGCAGTCCCATTTCCGTTAGTGTGTAGCCGCTCTTATTTCACACTAATGTGAGCTAGGAATGAAAATATTCTATAGGGATGCTCAACTGATCACCTGATTAAAATTTATTGAACTCTCTTTTTCAGAATTCTAGCGGTTTATTACACCATTTCTTTTATACATGATTTTTCATTCAATCAACTAAGAGTCACTGTATTTGTTTCAGAAAAAAAACTATGGACTATTGGATGAAAATGAAAATGGAGTATCAATTCCTGATAAAAACTAAGTGACAACATTATTTAATTGTTTTCTAACAATTGAAGCTTCAAGAATTTATAAATCATGTACAATTAAATATTTTTGTTGTTAGTTAGTTATTGTATTAGTTAATGAATTTAATTTTCTTAATTTATTGGTAATGAATAAATAAATGTCGACAAAATGTTATTGGTATTTCTATTTTAATACCTTTGGTGGGACTGAAATTAATCATTCCATAATTTTCCATGATATATTTCAAGGGATAAAATAATTATTGAGGTGAATTTGTTGTCAGATCTCCCTGTGGGATATCCCAGGGATCGGGATTTGGGCGGACATAAGTATGTCCACAGGATATCCTTGGGAATTTTTGGGACTTTGAGGGATTTCCAGGGGATGTCCTCAATATCCCATTGGGACCATGTGGGATATCCTAGGGAGTTCCTTTTGAGGTCTTTTCATTAAATCCCAAGAAGATGTCAAGTATATCCTAAGATATCCCTGGGATATCCCAGGGATCGGGATTTGGGCGGACATAAGTATGTCCACGGGATATTCTAGGGAGCATTTTGGGTCTTTGTAAGATTATCAGGGGATATCCTCAATATCCCCTTGAGATGTCACATGGTCATCCCCAGGATCTTCTTGTGCTGTGTGGGGTGAAATCTCCATTTTTGCAAAAATATTAAATAAAAATACTAAGAAATTGTCAAAAACCACATATTTTAAATTAAGAATAATTACCACAATATCAACTTCTCAACTACAAAAAAAAAGTAAAAATTTGCAACAATAGACCAGTTGACAACTATTCCTTTTCCTTTCATTGTTATAGCAGCTTCAATGTAGGGGGTGAAATTTTCATTGCTGCAACAATTGATCGTTTGACAATGACTTTTGATTGTGTCTGTGGCACAATTTTTGACTTTGCAGCTTGATTTGTACTAGTTAGTAGGTGAACATAGCAAGAGTGCGCATCTTTATCGCCTCAGATAAGATAAGAGAAATGTCAGGCTAGCGTGTTATAAATCGAGCTCCCAGTTTTTGTCAATTTTTCGTGGGTTTTCTTAAGTGGATCGAATTGAATTTTTGCTTACTAGTGTAATAGTATTTTGTGAATCGATTGATCTAGTTACTTTGTTGTTTTTTCTATTATCAAACACGGTAAATCGTAAAACGTTATGTCTCCATCACCAGCAGTTACACGAGCAAACACAGGGCTGAAATCCGAAAACGATAAGGCCACCTCTGTTGCGCAGTCGCCGGCAGCAAAGCAGCCTAAACAGAAAAAGATTCTACAACAACAACAACAGAGAGGGAATGCTGCCCGGCCTCATAGCTCTCCGTCTTGCTCAACAGCTGACTGCTCTGCTGTCTCCTTAGCAACCGAACAACAACTTGCGGCGGCTCTCGAAAAACTGTTGACGAGCGACGCCTTCGTTGATCGACTAGCTGCACGCCTCTCGGAGACTGTCAGCGCTCGAGTCTTGGAGGATCTTGGGGGCCGTCTGCAGGTGGCTGAGAACAGGCTGGTCGATCTTAATGGCGAGATGGACGCCCTTCGCGCCGAGCTTGCTCAACTCAAGGAGAGCTCAGACATGCGACTGGACGGTTTGGCTCAATATTCCCGGCGAAATAATATCCGCATCACTGGTGTTCCTGAGGCGAGTGACGAGGATGTGACAGCGACCACGGTGCAACTACTCAGCGACAAGCTGGGCGTTCCGATCCAGCCGGCTGACATCGACAGATGCCACCGCGTCGGTCGCCTCGCTCAACCGCGTGACAACCAAGAGCCGAGACCTCGGCAGATTCTCGTCAAGTTTATCAGTTATCAAAAGCGAAGTTCTATAATATCGAATAGGCGTCAGTTGAGTGGTACCGGTTTCTCAGTGCAAGAAGATCTCACGCGTAAGCGTCACTTGTTTTTCCGGGAAATGTGTGGAAGAGTGGGTTTCAAGAACGTCTGGAGTCGTGATGGGCGTGTTTTTTGGAGAGACAACAACAGAGTCTTCTCTGAGTTCTCTAATGGCCCTAATAATAATGCGAATTCGGATCAGCTCGGTGATAGTCATATGTAAAGTACCGTACGTAGTTTCATTGCCTACCAAGCACTGATAATTATTACTTGGTGAGTTTATCATTGAAATGATTTTTCTTCTTATTATTATTATTATTATTATTTATTTTTTTTTTCTCACTATTGTTTATTTTCCTTTCGATATTTATTTATTTCCATGAAGCTAATTTTCGACGAGTAATTAATAGAAGCCATATATTTTCCATACTTATGAACTTGATTTCACTGTTCTTTAATCTAACTCGGACAGTACTTTTGAATATGATTATTGCAATGTTAATTTTTATTTTTCCGCTTCTCTGTGAACATGTATCCTTGTAATCTCAATATTAATTGAATTATGATCTCAATTAGAAGAATGATTGTAGTTTGATCATTATGATGATTATTATGATTGGTCATTATAGAATTTTTTTTTTCATGATTACTTGGTGAGTTCATCATGGAAATGATTTATTCTTAATATTTTATTGAGATTAATATTTTATACGATTATTTTATTTTATAAGAATATTTTTTTATTGGATTACTTGATTGATTTCACGCATTCTGTAATATTTAATAAATTTGCTCTGTTTAAGATTACTTAAGCCCACTGTTGTTCAGTAGTTATCTCACATCAAAGGGGGCTCAATTACGACGTCGCCTACGATTAAATTGAGATTATCGTTTAAATTTTTAATTTACCTTCCCAACTATTTGAAATAAATATTGATCTTTACTTGATTGATTTCACGCATTCTGTAATTTTTAATAAATTTGCTCTGTTTAAGATTACTTAAGACCATTGTCAGGGTACACTGTGATTTCATATATCTTCCTATAATAATATATTAATACATTACTAGTACATTACATTTCATACTAATGGATGTGAGCGTATCTGAGTTAGCACGACTGCTGGATGGTCACTCGTCTTCTCTCAGGTTCTGTCATATCAATGCTGAATCTTTACCTGGTCATTTCGATGATTTCAGCGAGACATTTTCCACTATTTTGAATTTTGATATAATAGGTGTTAGTGAATCCTGGCTTAAACCATCACTGGATTCCTGTTCTTTCAGCATTCCGGAGTATTGCGTTTTTCGTAATGATAGAGTCGGGAGGGACAGAGGTGGGGTTGCCGTTTATGTTCGCTCCTCTTTGTCACCCAAACATGTGTTATCTTCTCCTCAACCCTACTCCAACTCTCCGGAGTTTATCTTCATAGAGATCACAGCTTGTGAAGACAAAATTCTTGTAGGGATTGTATACCGGCCACCCAAAGCAGGTCGACTGTCACTCCTTGAGCACTCTCTGTTGCAGATAATGCATAGCTATCAACATATTGTCTTACTTGGTGATTTCAACTCTAATCTATTGAGAGATAGCTTCGAAAGGAGGCAACTCGTGACACTCTTTGATTCTATCAACTTCCACATTGTAAATAATGTTGACCCGACTTACCACTTACCCAATTCACATACTTTACTAGATCTAGCGGTGGTGAGTGATAAAGATTATGTTTCTTCTTTTGGACAGATACCTATGCCTTGCTTCTCCATGCATGATATGATTTATTTAGTCTACAACTTGAAATGTGATGAGTTGTCTGCAGTGAGCTATTTATATAGAGACTTCAAACATTTCAATGATGATAGATGTCTTGAGGATGCTATCAACATGCCATGGCACACTATAGGTTTCATTGATGACATCAATGATAAGGTTGCAGTATTCAATAATATGATTCACAGCATTTTTGATAGGCATGCCCCTGTGCGTACTGCGCATCCTAAGCGGAAACCAGTGCCCTGGATGAATGAAGAGATACTGATTGCCAGACGTGAGCGTGATAAAGCCAGAAGAGTATTTAAAAGGACCAGCAGCCAGATAGACTTTGAGGTCTTTAAAACTTGGAGAAATCGTGTGAAATCTATGAGTCGCAATGCAAAACTTCGCTTCTATCACAGGCAGTTTAATCAAAATAATTCAACATCTACTCTGTGGGATAATGTCAGAAGACTAGGAGCGCATAAAGCCAGATCTAATACTAGAATCAATATACCTCTTAATGAACTGAACGATTTCTTCACTCTCAGTTCAAATCAGCCAGATGCATCCAACGCACCACTGGCTTCAGACCATCTTATCATGCAGTTCAATCATAACTTGCCGGCAGAGAAATTCTATTTCTCACATGTTACTCCATCTATGGTGTCAAAGATAATATGTTCTTGCTCAAAAAACTCTAAAGGAATTGACAATATCCCAAGCTTATTTTATAAAAAATTGTTACCAGTTATTTTACCTTCTATCACTCACATATTCAATGTCTCTCTTCAGACAGGAAAATTTCCTGATCTCTGGAAATGCTCCATGGTGAAACCCATTCCTAAATCGACTAATCCAACCGTTCCTGCAGACTGCAGGCCCATCCATATTCTGTGTTCCATATCTAAGGCACTGGAGAGAATTGTGCATGCTCAGGTAAGTCAATATCTTTCAAGTTTTGACTTCTTTTCGAATTTCCAGTCTGGCTTCCGCCCAAATCATAGCACATGTACTGCTCTCTTGCGCATAACAGATGACATACGTGCAGCTATGGATAAAAGATTACTCACGTTACTTATTCAGTTCGACTTGAGCAAGGCATTTGATAATGTTTCTCATGCCTTGCTAATTCATAAGCTGAAGTATCATTGCCACTTCTCCGATTCTGCAGTAGCATGGTTCTCCTCATATTTGTCCAACAGATTTCAGGCAGTATTTGGTAGCGGTGGTGATTCCTCTAATTGGAGACCAGTTTTGAGAGGTGTTCCTCAGGGCTCTGTGTTGGGACCCCTTCTCTTCTCTGTTTTCATCAATAATGTTTCCTCTGTTTTCTCAAACTGTTCTTATCACCTATTTGCTGATGATCTTATGATCTACGCTCACTGTTCAAAAGAAAGAATTTCAGAAGCAGTTCAGTCCATGAACCAGAATATTGAGTCACTCCTGCAGTGGACTGATGCCCATCAGCTGATCCTCAATGCACAAAAGACGAAAAGCATCATTCTTGGCTTCCCAACTCTTCTGAGCAGATTTGATCAGGAAAGACTCCCGGCTATCACTGTTGCAGGAAATGTTGTTCCCTACCTGAAGAGTGTGCGAACTCTTGGACTGTATCTAGACCAGAGTCTTAGCTGGAAGGAGCAGACCACTCATGTATGTAACAGAGTGTTTGCAGGCATGCACCAGCTCAAACGTCTGAAACATTTCCTGCCTCAAAGCACACGTATCATATTGGTCAGATCATTAATAATACCCTTTCTTGATTATTGCTCAACCGTATACGTTGACCTGACAGATGAATTGAATGGTAGGATGCAGAGATCCCTCAATTATGCAATAAGATACATCTACGATGCCAGGCGGGATGAGCATATAACGCCTTACTTTATGCAACTGGAATGGCTAAAACTCAAGAATCGAAGGAAATATTTCCTCCTGATTCTGGTATATAAAATAATTGTGAAAAATGAAGGACCATGCTATCTGCGTAACTCATTCACTTTGTTATCATCCGTTCATACTGCTCGTCAAACCAGGTCACATCAGTTCACTCTTCAAATTCCTCATCACCGTACATCCATATTCAATTCGTCTTTCATCACAACAGCAAGCAGAGAGTGGAACGCCCTTCCAACTCACATTGTGTTTTCCACGTCTCTCTCCCTGTTTAAGAAAAGATTGCACGCTCATTTGCTTATGATTGATGAGTGACTAGTCCTTTAACGATTATCTGTTTTACATTGATCCATACCATATGAATATTAAAAATTTGTCTTCTACATCCATTTATAAATAGTTTATATTATTTAACACACTTCATTATAACATGTATTACTTTGATTATTTTTGGTTTGATAGTATAGCCTATAATTATATAGATACATTTTTTTTTCTCCACTGTTTAATAACAGTTCAATTTTTTTTTTTCAAGGAAATATCAATGCAAGTTTTATTCTCTTTTCTATCTACTAATTTGCTGAAAATGTATTTACTTTGTTTTTCTGTTTTAATTTTCATTGCTGGTATTGATTGAGTTATTGCTTGTTGTTAATGCTGCAGTAATTATTTTCTAGTTTTTTATTGTAGTTTAATATTCTTCATTTCATTATAATTAGTATTAATTATAATTAATATTTTATTGTAATCTCAATACCTATTTAATTCTAAGTTCTTAGAATATTTATCTTTAGTTTTTACATTCTATTATTTTTGTGATGTTATGTTTTGTTGTAATGTGCAATGGGTCTTACTAGACCTAGCACTCAATAAAAATCAATCAATCAATCAATCAATCTGTTGACGGTGTGGAACCGCTGAGTTGACACTTGTTGCAGCAATGAAGATTTGACCTCCTACATTGAAGCTGCTATAACAATAAAAGGAAAACTTGGAATAGTGAAATAATACATCATTTCAAAGGGAATTTAATGCTCTAAAACCTGCGATGAGTAATTATTTTTATGATGCATTGTTGGAGATTTATAAGCCCTGAAAGAGCAAAACATTGGATAAAAACCTGTTATTTTAGCAATTACACACCTTCAAGAGCGAATATCTCGGGAACTGTTGGGAATATCACAAACTTCCACTGAACAAAAAATGAAGAAAATTTATCAAGCTTAATATTTGAATAGTTAGCTATGTCGGTTGAACGCATTGTTCTCAAGATATGAGCGTGGAATCAAAATGCTGAAAAATGCAACTTTTAAACCACCCTCATCACAATAGCACATGAGTTAGGAATGGGAACTTTTGATATGTTCTCCTCCTAACTAGTCTCAACAAAGCTGCAAAGACAAAAATTTTGATTAAAACATTCCCTCCAAATTCCTTTGTCAATTAGTCAATTCTTGCAAAAATGGAGATTTCACACTCAACACTAAAGCTACTGCAAAAGGTGTTGGGAAATTCGTAAAAGTGTGAAATTATACATCAAATTGAAGAGAATGTAATGGCTCTATAAGCTCATAATCAATATGGATTTTCCCATCGATTTTTAAAAAGTTATAAGAGCAAAAAAAAAATGGTGGCTAACGTGTTTTTTTTTCAAAAATGTCACACTTTCAAGAGCGGATATCTTTAGAACTAGAGGAGACATAAAAAAAGTTGTAAGATGAATATTTTAGGAAATTATGTAAGCTTTAATTTGTTCTATGTCAGTCAAATCCTCAAGATTCATAGGTTTTGAGTTTTATGTGAGAAACCAAAAAGTGGTACCTTTAAACCACCCCTTAGCACAGGTGGGTGAAGGTGGGGACTTTTGATATGTTCAAGTCCTTACTACCCTCAACAGAACTGTGGTGTCTTTTGAGTTCCAAACATTGTCTTCCAAGCATTTCCCTCTTTACCCTTTTTTGAGCATTCATTGCCTGGACCATTGGCCTTAATTTTGTGCGCTCTCTGGTCTCAGGTTGAAGAGCACTAAATCACGCCCAGAGGGATTTTGATTAAAACATTCCCTCCAAATTCCTTTGTCAATTAGTCAATTCTTGCAAAAATGGAGATTTCACACTCAACACTAAAGCTACTGCAAAAGGTATTGGGAAATTCGTAATTAGTGTGGCAATTGGAAGATATTGGAAATTTTGCATGGAAAATTGGTTTTATAAATCTGATAACCCTTTTTGAAATTATTCAACACGACATGTTTCGGCTATAAATAATGCCATTATCAAGTGATTGGAAAATAAATAATAATAATATGCTCAGGAATAGCTCTGATTGAAGTAGCAGTGCCCAATCAATTTTTCCGCGATAAATGCATTTTAATCTTCAACTTGGTGCCAACCTAACAAAGTTAACTCAACTTAATGCCAACCTGACAAAATTATTAATTTGGTTACCAGTTAACAACAACTGTTTCGAAGAGGTAATCTCTCTAGATTATAGTTCTACATTAACATATGGTATGGACATTTCAATATAATTAAGAGATTGGAATAAGAAGAATATACATGCTAAATCATTCTTAGTGAGCACCTAGGACTTATAAGGACTTATAAGGACCTAGGACTTATTATTTCAATTTTTGTTGCAATCCGTCCAGTAGTTTTCCAGAAATTGTGAACAGTGAGATAAGAATTTTATAAGTATAGATTTCCATACATGCCGAGCCGAACCTCGAACAGCATAGCGAATCGCCGTGCAGCGAACATTAGCCATATGTTTCATAATGTTAACACTCAGCTGTTAAACAACCGCCGCGCAGTTCTCCGAACCGTTCGTCATCCCAATAGCCACTCTTTTAACCGTTCTCTACGCCGTTCGCTGAACTTTTCAGCCATTCAGAGCCCTTAAAATTCGCCGTGCAGCTTGCGGTCCAATTTTGGCTATCACAAGTGGAAAACATGTGAATACTTTCGCGAACATTAATACAGTACAGGCCTCTTCTCATAATCTATGTTTTGAACAATTCATTGTCATGAATAATACATTTATAGGAATCGATAAATAATGTTTAATGCAAATAGAATAATTTCTGAAAAATTAATGATTGGATAAATTTCAATAGTCTATTAAAATATTGTTGACCAAGAACTCAGTATCATGACAATTATAATCATTTTGTTATTTTTAAACTAATATTAATTTCACCAACTAACCATAAGTTGACTGAAATAGATTCTGTAATTTCCATATCTTATTTATTTTAATAAATACTACAGCATATACTAACTCACAAAAAGTGACACCTTTATAAATATTTTCCACTTGCCATCGATTTTTGTTGGTAAGAACATTGATCAATGTTATTTCACGAAAAAGTGGGTAGAGTTAAAGAATTTCCCACTAAAGGTGTCTGGTTTGGTCTATGTTTTGGCAACCCAAAAAACTTACTTAGGTGGATAGGACCTTTCTAGGTTCACCAATATATACTATAATAAAGTAAAGAACTGGCTTATATAAATACGGGATAGGAAAATTATGTTTGACGCATCATCAAGTCTGAACTACTGGACTGATCAACTTGAAATTTTGCATATCGATTTTAAATAATTTTTCGTGATAGATTATTATAACTACACTAAATACTTTTGTTACCAAATATATCCTAGAGCCTGTTTGATTGAATTCTCCAATTGGTTTCAATTTATTTAGTACCTATCAATTCAATGGATGATCAATTATTTATTCACAAGAAAGTATGATAAGAGAATCTAAATAAAATAATATTCTAATCATGTTTAGAAAAAGTCAGTGATTGAAACATTATTATGTCTTGAAATTATCTCAGATATCATTTACACTATGAAAACTGATGATTTGAAGCCGAAATTAGTAAAAAAATCAACAGTACAGATGTTTCATTATTAAAATTGGAAAAGATTCACTTGACAGCATTTTATTGTTTGAATTCGCTGAGCGGTTCGCTGCACGGCGCGCTGCGCAGCGAATTGCACGGTTCGCTGCGCTGTTCGAGGTTCGGTTCGGCATGAGTGGACCTTAATAATGAATATCGAAAGAAACCTCCTCATTCCGATAGAACCTATCGATACACGGCACCGATAAAACGCCGTATCGATACATTATATTTATAAAACGCCACATCGATACACCAACCTGCATCATCCATCACTAATACACCACTCATCCACAGGCTAAATTTCAACTCTGTCCTTAATTAATATACAATTAGCTAGTTGACGGAAGTGTCAAAAAATTCCCGTATCTCGACAAAATTCCCGTAAAATTCCAGTACATTTCCCGCCCAAATGAAATTCACGTACAATTCCCGGATTTCCCGGTTTTCCCGCCGCGTGGACACCCTGTTAAACCTATTGTAAAATTATCCTTGTAATATTAAACTGTTCCCATACACATGCCTCACTCTGTATAATATGACCTACATACTATATAATTATGACCGATTATGAAAGTGGGACAATGAATGACAGCTTTGAATAAATATATACATTTTAAATTTGAATACTTGTGTAATATTTTTTATAATTAGCCTGCTTATTTGAAGGGATTTTTATAAAACATTATGAAATTATTTATACTATAAACCTTTGAATGAATTTCTGCAGGTATTTTTCGTATTTTTGTTAATTGAAAAGTCACATTTCTTATACATTATTTATTTTGAACCTTTCCGCTCTCAATTTCATTTTTTCGTCTAGATTGGCCTTGTCGGTGGCTGAAGGAGTGCTGCCGGTCAGTCCAAATCGCTCTGCTCTTGATTTCTTTTTGTCGTTTAGTTCGGTCTGTGGATAGAGAAAATAACAAATCTTAGGTTAGGGTTTGATAATAAAAGAAAACCATTTTCAACATTACATCTAAAAGTTAACTGGATTGATCACAAAGAAATGCAAATTCTCTTTGAGAATCCATGCTATTATTGTGAAATATCAGACGGGCCCGAGCTGGCAATACAAATTGTTGCATGATAAACTTAGCCTGTCAACTGTAATCTGGAGCAGGCCATGAAATGAGGAAACCAATACCAGACATAATTCCTTGATATTTTGATTTTTGAATAAGGGACATACAACTCTTGCTGTCTTTGTTCATTTGCAGTCTTATGAAACACAACACACACTCTCATAGTCAATTCAGACTGACTTTGAACTGGAGCGATTAGGGATTAGAGGAACCCCATTATTATTCGAGAGCTATCACGTAAGATAATATTTCTATTTCTTATATGAATGGACAGTAAGATGCAGCCTTCTGGTTACATCCAGCTTCAAGTTACAGTTAAATCATATTTTTGATCTATGTAAATCAGAAAATAAGATTGGACCGAATGAAGGTAAGGTGCTGGTACACTTGCAGGTGACACTTTGTTTTTGTTTGGAGATGGCAATTCACGAGAAGTCAACTATAGAGGTGGCTAGACCTCAATTTTCTTTACGGATAAATACGTCTTGATGATTCTCGAATATTACGTTGGCAAGAGCTCTTGTAATGTTCGTATTCATACTTGTAGAATCAATTTTCCTTCAAGTTACCTTTTGTAATTGAGAGGAGACCGTTGCACCAAACCTTTCTGCTCGTTTTTTCAAAACTTCAGTTGATGCAACCTGAAATTACATTAAACAATAATTATTAAACTATTTCAAGAATTAAAAACATCTGTGAAATTGCAACTGTAAATTACAAATGAATTAATGGAGGTGTACAACATCAATTCAGTCAAAGGAGCAAAAGGCAATCCTTATGTATAAAAATAATTTTACAGAACTAATATAAGGTCGTGTCACCTAGTAATTGAATGATTTTTTATGCTGTTTGCACAAAAAGAAAAAGGTTGTTGCTGTATGTGCACGTTTTAATTGTATTTACCCATTTTTTTAATCAAGTCAAAAATGGAAAATAAGTATAACTGTATTTTGGTTTTTCGATTCAAAAATGTGAACTGTTTATGTAGTCAAAAACATTTCCTGTTCTCAGGTAGCTAAAGAATGTAGGCCTATATATTTATCTAACCAGTCGGAATGGTTGTGATCTTTCAATCGAATAAGATTTTTACTAAAGGTTATTATTTAATGTTCTTTGAAACGATTAGACTGATTGCAGGAGTGCAATGAATGGAATCGCCTATTGAATTAAAAATTAAAGATTTATTTCAAGGATTATCTAGATTATTTTTATATTATTTATTGAATACCAAACAGTATTGAAAATTGTACAATTATTACGTTTATGAAATGGATAACGTTTTGCCACACTGAGTTACTCTAATGTTGATGTGGACAGCTTCCTGTTCACAGTAGATACATAACAATGAGAGTAGATACCTCAGTTTGTGAGCTTACATGACAAATGTAGTTGGAGGTTACATTTCATTTGAATTTTCTACTATTAAATCTTGGAAGAGGTTGTTTCTCCAAATATTCAAAGTTCTTTAATTCTTAAAAAGAAAAATAATAAATGAAATAAACCACATTCTTCCACTACTATAGCTTTCAAAATTTTCATTTTTTTTATAAAAAAGTGTGGCACTCACCATACTTAGAGCATTACTTTATGGTAGATAATGAAGAGTTTGGTTAATATGTTTTCTTACGACATTGGAATGCTTACAGGCCTGTGAATTATTAACTTCAAAGTGAAAAGCTTGAATTAAGGTGGATGGTTTGTTGTATCTTGGTATCAGCATATTTTTCATGAGTGGCTTTCTAAAAATGCTAAATTAAAATTTGTTTTAGAATTGTAACGTCCAAGAAGTTGAGAATATGACTTTATTTCATTATCCAGTGAAATGCAGGTTTTTATGCAAATTTCTCTGAGAGTAACTGTTTACATTGTATGTCCTTTATATAACATCATTATCATCCAAATAACTTTCCAGTGAACTATTTTTCATGTTCTGTTACAATATTTTCATCTTTTCCAAGAAATGGAGCCTTGCATCGAGCAATAGAACGGGTGTGCCAGAGAAAAAAACTTGTTCAATTTTTTACGAGGCATTCATGCCTATACTAGGCTGGCACGCGTTCTAGATTTGACTCCTTGCGATAATTATTTATTCAATAATTCCTGGGTTATGATGATCGATAACGGACATAGCTCATCTCAAAACATTACAATTACTTACTGTAAGAGTGGAACCTTAAGAAATTGAAGTGTACGTTCAATGTAGAACTCCTTTTTCAAGACTAAATAAATCAAAACTTGGAAAAATAGTTTTTGCGAGAGAGAAAATAACTGGAAACATATTTCAAGCTATTTTGTTTTTAGTGTCCTTCAAAATAAGTAAGTTTCTCTGGCGTATTCTTTACAAAATATTTGTGATGACATTTAATGTTTCTTGGTGTGTTAAGATGGCTTGTTTTTCAATTCAAAGTATGACATGAAGATATTGTTTCATATACTGGGATAATTGTGTAGAATTTTTTTACTTCAAATGAAGTGAAATACTGTTTATAATTTATGATGAAGTACGAAAACTGAAGATCGCTGAGGGTCAACTGATCCTATTGCTGCACATTGCTGGCCATTGCTGGACAAACTAAATCGAGTACATCATATACGAGTTCAAATAAAATAGGCATTAGAGCCCCCAATCTGTGCGACTGCGAGTATAAAGTGTGAAGAGTGTAAAAGTGTGCAAATCTGCGATAAAAATCATTCGTCGATAGAAGCCACTATAGTGAGGTCCACGTTATAACGGCAGTGAAGAAAGATAGGAAAAAAACGTTGCCAAGTCTCTCCATTTTGCCACTGAGTGTACACAGCTGTTACTTAATTCATCCCATTAAATTTGATCTAATAATAGTTATCATTTCCTTGATAAAATAACAAATTTAATGTCAAATTAATCAAGAAATACATTTTAAATCAATTATACGACTTCTGTACTCAAGTATTTTGATAGAATGAAGAAAAAAATGGCGGTTGAGAATATTGTTTGTTTACTTTTGTACACTCACTGTCAAAAGTAAAAATAAAATATCCTGGCAAACGGACAACATTGCAAAGCGAGAGAGATTGATTGAGTACTTTATTTATGTAGATTACAATATATACTGGCTTATACACTTATATACAATAGCTTACAATACAGCAAAATTATAGATGAATTTACATAATATAGACTAAGAAAATAATTATTGAACTGTATATGATATGAAAAGCAATTTGTAATATAATAACTATAGATAATAATCATATTGTTATGCATCTACATAAATTGGCGGAGCTTTGGACATATCAATGTCCATTCTTCGGAAAGAATATTAAAAGTATCCTTCCCACTAACTCTCTACCAAAACGTTAATTTCGTTATTTAAACTAAGGATTTATTTATTAATGGAAATATTGTAAAAGTTTTAATCAATATGAATATTAAAGAGAAAAAAAAAAACAGAAATTTGATAAAGTAAAATAATTATATAGGTAGATAAGATCAAATAATTGATTAATAAAATGAAGTAAGCTGAAAGTAGATCAGGGTTATCATCTTTCAGTAATATACAGCAGTATGCAGTGGATAATTGAAATAACATGAGTTTATATAATATATATACATTCGTTTCTATACCATGGTTTAAAGGTTTATATTGGTGGAATGGGTGAGGGATGGTTGTCATGTGATCGTTCTAGGGCCGGACAGTTTCAGTCATTTGTTCCAAAATATGTTTTTTTAAAGTCAGGATGAAGCTCGCTCGGCTCTCGATAGACCTGATAGAAACAGGAAGTGTATTCCATGCACGACAGGCACTGACTAAGAAGGATTTTGTGAAAATAGTAGTTCGATGATTGGGTATCCTTAAAGTACTTTCTCCGGTTCTAGTATGTGAAGCATCTACCCTCCTACCTTCAGAGACAAATTTGAAATCATCTTTGAAATGGTTCGGATTACCGTATTTTAAGATATCTCTAACAAGCTTGACTATTCGAAAAAGCCTTTGATCGGGAAGCTTTAATGTTGAACTAGCAATGTGGGCTGGGGTGATATGATCATGGCGTTGGAGAGAGTAGACGAAACGTAGACAATAATTTTGGCAACGCTGTAGTTTATCATTCAGAGTGACTTGCATATCGTTAAGAACAGAATTACAATACATTAAATGTGGGAAGATGAGAGATTGAACCAATAATAAGTTAATGTTTCTAGGGAGGATATCGTGCATTTTCTTCAATGCATGCATGGCTGAGAATACCTTTTTACAAGTTTTGTTCACTTGTTCTGACCAGTCAAGAGTATTATTCATAATAATGCCTAAATTTTTAACTGAGCTACAGTAAGGAATGTCATTACCGTCTACACTAATTTTGTGAATCGATTCAAGGTCAATATTGTTTATAAGACGAGAATATCCAATTATAATGGGTTGTGTTTTGATGGGATTAAGCTTAAGGCCATTTTTCTTTGTCCATTCCACTATCGAATTGATATCCTGATTCATTATTCCAACTGTTTCATTAATTTGTGTTATGGGACAGCTTAAATAGATTTGAAGGTCGTCTGCATAAGTATGGAAACTGGAGAATTTGATAATGGAAGAAAGGTCATTAGCATACAAAGTGGATAGGAGAGGGCCTAAAATTGAACCTTGTGGTACTCCATGCATAACGTTTTTCCAAGTTGACTTTTTGTCACCGACAGATACACATTGTTTCCTACCTAATAGATAGGATTTAAACCAAACTAACGAGTTGTGACTGAAACCAAGAATAGCCAACCTATTCAGAAGGACTGTATGATCAACAGTATCGAATGCTTTAGAAAAATCAAATAGGGTGAGGATGGTGCATTTTCTTTGGTCCATAGCTAACCTTATATCATCAGTGACACGAAGCAGAGCTGTCTCAGTTGAATGGAATTTTCTAAAGCCTGATTGAAAGTTATGAAGCTTACTATTGTTGAATAGAAATTTTACAACTTGAGCATGAATGAGTCTTTCTAGCACTTTGGACAATTCAGGTAAAATACTGATTGGTCTTAAATCCTCAACTTTATTGGGTGATGGAACTTTATTTAGAGGGCGAACCAGAGCAAACTTCCAGTTTTCAGGGAAAATGCCTTCTTCAAGTGACTTGTTGAAAATGTATGTAATGGTTGGTAAAACAGCAAATAACATCTTCTTGATAAATTTAATAGGAATTTTGTCTACACCCGTAGCATTACTATGAATACGTTGAATTGCTCTGAAAGTGTCTTCTTCTGAGATTGGATGGAAATGAAATTGAACATAGATTGGTAAATCTATGTTTGTAGCCTGCTCTTCAAGATCATCGATATGATTAGCAATGACAACTTCGTCGCGTTGGTTAGAGTGTGAAACGAAATGGTCATTTATATTATTCAATGGTAAGTCAATTTGTGGATTCGATTTCTGTTTGCCAAGCCCGAATTCTTTTATTCCCTGCCAAAGTGATTTAGAGTCTTGTCTATAGTTTGTCATAAACGAATTCAAGTACCTAATCTTTGAGTTCCGTAATTCCTGTTTAACCCTATTTCTAAGGCTCCTATATTCTATCAAACTGTCCAAGTCGAATGTCAACTTGAGATAGCATGATTTTCCTCTCCCATCTCCGCTACTTCACAATAAATATTAGTATGCTCTTCAGTGATTGTTTGAAACTATATAGAATAGATGAATAAATTAAAATTGCATTACCTCTTTTACAGAAAAACTTGAGATTTTGACAATTTTTTTCTCAGGTTCAGTTGAGTCTTTCTCTTCTGACTGTTTTTCAGTTTGATGTTGATTTTCTTTTTCAGAGTGTGCGCTAATGGATGTATTACGGTTCAGTGTTATCTTTTTCGGCTGAAAAATGAAAAATGGGTATGAAAAATGAAGAAGACATAGACATAGACACTTGTTTCCAAAAGCGAAGGCTTTTTAAGAGAGAAGTTATTCGCAAGGTACCTACTCGCATGCAAATTATATCAGTTGAACAGTTCACATCCCCTATGGTGGGATGCTACACGATAGTTTAAGGAAATTATTCCAAGTATGTAAAGGACTTTTTACAATATTGTAAATGTTTTTTCCATGTTTAATAAATAAATACCTCTGTCATGGGTTACACGACAGAGAAAATAATAATATTTATGGAGATTTTTTTCCACTCCATTTTATCGGGATCCCAATGAGCTATAGAATGCAACAGTGGAGTAAAATTAAATTTAGGTAATAAAATTACGCGGTCAATAGGAAAACAGCATGGATGGAAAGAGATAAATTTTGTGAGCGTTTGAACTTTTCTCAACCTCAAGTATTACAAAGCTCTAAACATCAAAGTTCAATCATAGTTTTCTTACCGTAATGGAGAAATCATAATCGTGCCATGAATGAAGGGTGAAATTGATGATTAACTGTAGGCAAATTCAATAATTGTATTCAATAGGCCTACCTGTGATACGTTTTGACTTTCTTTGCTGGCATCAAGTTTTCTTTTTTGCGGCGACGATTTATTTTCAGGCAAATTGCTTGTAATTTGATTTTCTTCAACAGTTGAGAGATCTATGTTCTCTGTCATTCCTTCTACACTCAACTCATCGTCCAATCCATCCTGAAAGGTGAATAATTGGAGAGTCAGTCTCTTGACTATAAAACTATAATAACTGTATTTTTTTCATCTTTTAATTTGTCTATTATGATTTTTATCAATGGATGTGGAAATCCATTGAAAACAAAAATGGATACCAGAAGTATTCTTGAATGTTGATTTGAACATTAAACGTTACATAAATATTTATTTGTGAGGTACTGATAATATTGTTTCTAATAATTAGGATAGCATATTATTTTTATAATCACGCAAGAATAATCTATAACACACACACAGGATAAATTCGCAGACTTACAGGAAGCAGGAGATATAGCAGCACTAATTTCCACATTGAAACTAAACACAAACACTTGAAACAATTATTAATTTTGAATTTAGAAAGATTAAGATCCGAATTGATAACAAAATTCCTTCTACTTGGTACTCATAACTGTAAAATATATATTAATTTGGAATATTTTGTTCCGAAAATTAAAACAATCTTCAGTCATATAGATTACAGTCATAAACAAATAATACAATTATAAACATTATTACAGTCATATAGATTACCCATATATAGATTATACAGTCATATCAATTATAAATACAGTCATATAGATTACTAGATATCAGATTACACAAATATTTAGCCAATACTACAATTCAACACAATACATATAAAAGAGAACATTTCACACATTAATGTACTCATCAACAGAATAAAAGCTCTTATCCAGCAGATACTTTTTGATCTCAAATTTTTCTGTGTATTTTTAGATATTTCAATCTGATGGGAAGCTTATTGAAAATGTTATTTCTTGATAAAAAATATTCTTCTGAGAAATGGATAAATTGACTCTGGGCAAATAATAGTTTATGGTTGACCTAGTTCTGTGCTCATGAATATGGCCATTAGTTAGCAGTTGTGAGGTACTGATAATATTGTTTCTAATAATAGTGCTCATTATCAAACAATGTATGTTATGTATATTGTATGTATAATAATACAACCAATATAACAGCCTGCTGCTAACTAATGGTCATATTCATGAGCACAGAGCTAGGTCAGCCATAAACTATCATTTGTCCAGAGTCGATTTATCCATTTCTCAGAGGAATATTTTTCCAATAATTATTAGTATTTAATAATAAAGACTAATTATTAGTGTCTGCGCTTCTGTGTGCGCCAACCTCTAATTTAAAATCATCCTATCAAAATAATCGCTTCTCTATAATTGAAGCCCTAGCTTAATTATAATTTTATCTACGACCATGTTATGATGTAAATATCACAATCAATGCCATAAGAGTTGTCTTTTCGTACTCTAATGTACTATAATGCTATATACTATATTGTTTTCTTTACGCAATCGTTTTATTTTATGGTACAGGTCCTCGACCAATCACAACGCAGGAACCACGATCAGTGTCGAAAATGACTGAAATAAGTTTTTCCGAACATTATAATATGTTCTAAGCTACTAACCAATATCCTCAGGGGAGCCTATAACCCCTAGAGGAACGCCTCTAAGATATGAGCGGTAGGAGGGAAATTAAACACCTCCAGCAGACCAACAGGTAAAACTGGCCAACGGCCTCGAAGGCGGATGAGGAGAAATCCCGAAGGGAGAGAGGGAGGACGAGCCTAGGGAGTAAACCCGAATGAAATCCAGGGTAGTTTACGCTCTGAAAGCTGCCGTGAAAGCGATTGCCTAGGAGAGGGTAACTCCAAACAAACGACCCTGGTCCTCCAAGTTGGGGGTTGACCAATGAGCCAACAACCCATTCTTTTAAAAAATCTACACAAGCTTCGGAACATGGATTGGAAATACTGGATTAAATATGGCACGCAAAAAAACAAAATGGGAATGGATTGAAAACTAACAGCTTTGAATGTGCGTACATTATTTAGACCTGGTGCTCTGAATGGCCTGACAGTTCAATCAGAAAAGTACAGGGTGGATGTGGCTGCGCTTCAGGAGGTTAGATGGAGAGGATCCCACATTTCAAAGACCAACGACTACACCATACTATGCAGTGGAAACTCTAAATCTAACTTATGCGTTAGGCTGGCCACTAACGACAGGATATGCATGAAGAAAATGTGATGTGTACACACATGTGCATTGTTGTGTCATAACAGCGAAAGGCTTCAAACAGAATTTTTGAGGTTAGTTTTTTGTATCTTCGATTTTTTATTGTTTATTTTTTCTTCACTACTTTATTTGAGGTTGAATTTTTTGTATTATAATTTGAAATTTAGCAGTGGCTTATTTATTGTTATTTGTTTATTTTATGTTAAAAGCTAATATCAAACTGCTGCTTTTATGTTTGAAGCCTCTCGCTGATGACAAAACATTCATCATGATGAACATTTGTGTGTTATGACACACAGACATGTATAACGACAGAGAATGTCTTATCGTTAGTGGCCATCCTTGAAGGTTCTCATGATAAATCTTTTGTGCAAACTACTATTTGATATTGAATAATTGAAAAATTAATAGTTAATTTTCTCATAAAATAGTTCTATAAATTAGAAATATGCTACTCTACTCACAATAATAATGCTTTATTATTTATACAAAATAATAAAAAAAGTTTATCGGACATATCCGAAATGGAATCTAAATTTGGGAGAGAAATGGTACAAGGTTTCCTTAGATTTTCTTTCTTCATACTTTGTAAAGATAGAATATATAAATAATTTTAGAAATTCAAAAATGATAGTAACTTTTTCTCACCTCTCCCAGGACTTCATCTTCATCCAACAGATCGTGGTCACTAGCGTTATCAACGTCACCTATTTAAAACAATAAAATATCTACAAATTAATAGAAATTATATATTATACTGTAGTCTGTAAATAAGTTGAGACTTGGCCACAGAATACATACAGAATGGAAACTCGGATAGTATCCTGTCAGAAAAATCCGCCATCTTTTAAGAAAGTTCAGCATTGTAATAGTAAGATGGGAGGTTCGGATCACTTTACTGATCCGGATCAATCGGTCTCGTTCACTGCCGCGAGCCAATCAAGAGACCAGGATTTTAATTTCTAACAAGATTACGTAGTCACGTGAAGTGTCTAGTATTCCCGACATGTAAAAAGCATTGGTTGGATAGGCGTTTGATTGATAGTTTCCATTCTGTATGTATTCTGTGACTTGGCCCTCCATCCGTAGAAATTACAGAGTTGCCAAATCGTGTGAAATTGCAAATTTCTCAAATTTCCAATTGAACGTAGAATATCATCCCGGATATCTCAGTAGTGCTAAAAAAGTTCCAGTGTTAAAGGATTGAAAAAAAGAACAAGTTTATTGATAAAATTACAATATCGCGGAAATTTATTATTATTATTTTTTTTTTGAAAATCACTTCTCTCAGAACCAATGAGCATCGTAATGCGTAATAATTTTATATCAAAATAACGGGGGAATGTCTCCTTTCTACTTTACTGGTGTCTGAATCATTTCTATCCAACCTATAGTTATTTATAGTCTATTGGTGTCCAGATAATTTTTATCCAATCTACAATAATTATGTTTTAATTAATGATTATGTTCTTCAATGTCGAGACATTTCGAGCAAAAAACATGAAATTTTTGACATGATAGAAACTTTTTTGCTTCAAAAGATAAGTGGGTGGTGAAAGCGAGAATGTTTCTCAGAAATAATTGAAATTCCAATGATCAAAAGTAGTCGTATTTTGGCCTCTCAGGAGTTTCAAAATCAAGAATAGCGGATTAATGGTGTGCCACCATATGCTATCAATGGCTGGGACCAACAAAAACAAAATACAGAACGCTTGAAGAATTCAGTGACTGTAAGCCACATGATTATAAATAGTGTACATCCTCGCCTCGAACTTAGACCAGTTCTATAACAGGTCTAAGGCCTCGAATAATCCAAGCAGTGTTTCATAGCAGCCTTTCTAAAGGCAATCAGCTGCTTGTGCTAGAAATAATTCAGTCAAATATCTTGTAAATTGCCAGCCTTTAGGCTCAACTCACACATACGCGACTCAGGTCAAGAAGAGACTCGACTCTAGTCGAGAGCATGTGTTTTAAAATGGTGACATCGCGGAGTCTAGAATCGACTGGTCTGATCTGAGTGTCACTATTTGGAAACACATGCTCTCGACTAGAGTCGAGTCTCTTCTTGACCTGAGTCGCGTAAGTGTGAGATGAGCCTTAGCATACGATTTAGTACACAATGCATACCATGCAGCCACTCTCATAACTTTAAAATTCCTTGGATACCAAAATACGATCTTCTTTTTACTTTTGACAATTGGAAAAATAATTTCTGTTATTTCTGAGAATCTTTCTTGCTAGAAACTCCTGAAAGGCCAAATACGTTCTACAGATTACTTTTGATAATAGGATTTTCAATTATTTCTGAGAAACTTTCTCGCTTTCACAACCCACTCATCTTTCGAAAGAAAAAAATTCCAGCATATGGAAAATTTCATGCTTTCTGCTCAAAATGTCTTGACATTGACAAACATAATCATTAATTAAAAAATAGCCATAGGTCGGAATAAAATGATCCATACATCAATATTATCACGGATCTAGGTTTCACCAAACCTGATAAGGGTTTCCTGAATGTTCCTTCCAGCCGGCTAGCTTCAGAAGGCGTATGGTCGGGGCCAGGAGGTGAGGGTTGTACAGCCTGGTGTTCTCTCCGTCGCGCACGACTCTTGTTAACTGGTTGAAAAATACGCGGACGGGCGCCCTTATTTCTCCCCTGAGAAGACGTTTTAAGAGAGGATGGGAGAAGCGGTCGGAAAATTCCATTGCTTCACAGCCGAGGTCGCTCCCCTGCCTAGGGGTATGGGGTATTTTCTTTTATGGATAGGTTTAATAGAGATGGGAAGAGCGCCGGAAAACTCCATTGCTCACGCCGAGTCCGCTCCCCCTGCCTAGGTTATGGGGTATTTTCTTTGGTGGCATGCCAAATGACCGATTCCCATTTGCCGAAATTATTATTTTGTCGCAAAAGATCGAAAATTGAAGATCCCAATGGTAGAATTGAAACTTGTACTTTCCCAAATGAGAATCCCAAATGATCGAAAAGTTTTAATAGTAATCCCATTTGGCCGAAAATCTCAGCTGTCGCAAAAGGTCGAAGATTTGATTTTCCCATCTGACCGATTCTCAAACAGTCGAATCCCATTGATAGAAAAATGTTGTAGTTCGTCGCAAATGGTCGAATCCTATTAGGTAGAAGAGTTTTGATTTGTCGCAAATAGTCGAATCCCAAAAGGTCGAAAGTATACTTTCCCATATGGTCGAATCCCATCTACCGATGAATCGATCATTTGCGACGAACTGCAACATTTTTCTATCAAATGGGATTCGACTGTTTGAGATCGGTCAGATGGAAAATGAAATCTTCGACCTTTTGCGACAGTTGGAGATTTTCGGCCAAATGAGATTACTATTAAAACTTTTCGATCATTTGGGATTCGACCATTTGGGAAAGTACAAGTTTAGTGGCATGTCAAATGACCGATTCCCTTTGGCCGAAATTATTATTTTGTTGCAAAAGATCGAAAATTGAAGAATCCCAAATGGTAAATTGAAACTTGTACTTTCCCAATGGTCAAATCCCAAATGATCGAAAAGTTTTAATAGTAATCTCATTTGGCCGAAAATCTCAGCTGTCGCAACAGTCGAAATTTGATTTTCCCATCTGACCGATTCTCAAACAGTCGAATCCCATTTGATAGAAAAATGTTGCTGTTCGTCGCAAATGGTCGAATCCTATTTGGTATAAATGTTTTGAATTTTGTCGCAAATGATCGAATCTCATCAGACCGATAGCCGAGTGAGAAACTGGAGAAGTAAATAGAAAAACCGGTTCTACCGATTGCGCTCAGAATGTGTTGAGTTGAGCCTGCATGAATGTATGAGCTGCGCCCCTAGATTTCACATGCCATATCCGATCACGAAAAAACTTGGCACACACTTAGAAGAAGAAGAAGAAGAAGAAGAAGAATAAGAAGAGAAGAGAAGAAGAAGAAGAAGAAGAGAAGAAGAAGAAGAAGAAGAAGAAGAAGAAGACGAGAAGGAAGAAGAAGAAGAAAAGAAGAAGAAGAAGAAAAGAAGAAGAAGAAGAAGGAAGAAGAAAAGAAGAAGAGGAAGAAGAAGAGAAAGAAGAAGAAGAAAGAAGAAGAAGAAGAAGAGGAGGAGGAGGAAGAAGAAGAAGAAGAAGAAGAAGAAGAAGAAGAAAAAAGCAGAAGAAGAAGAAGAAAAGAAGAAGAAGAGGAGGAAGAAGAAGAAGAAAAGAAGAAGAAGAAGAAGAAGAAGAAGAAGAAAAGAAGCGAAGAAGAAGAGAAGAAGAAGAAAAGAGAAGGGGGAGAAGAAGAAGAGGAGAAGAAAAGAAGAAGAGAAGAAGAAGAAGAAGAAGAAAAAGAAGAAGAAGAAGAAGAAGAAGAGAAGAGGAGAAGAAGAAGAAAAGAAGAAGAAGAAGAAGAAGAGAAGAAAGAAGAAGAAGAAGAAGAAGAAGAAGAAGAAGAAGAAGAAGAAGAAGAAGAAGGAAGAAGAAGAAGAAGAAGAAGAAGAAGAAGAGAAGAAGAAGAAGAAGAAGAGAAGAAAATATATGTCTTCATGGTTTAATTTTAAGTACGTTTCCATGAATTACACTCAGTATTCTGGTGCCTGATTTATCATACTTCTACATATCTTACATCAATTTATCATCGGTGCTGCGTTAGAAAATGAATTACCTAAGTTATATGCTTTGTTTAATAACATACAAGGAACACAATCCCGTTTTATCCAACAGATACTGACTTCTGATACTGACTTGTGAAAGTGATATTGTTGCAGCATTAACACTTTGTTCTTTATCTAGGAGAGCATACAATTTTCTAAGATTAAGAATGAACTTACCATTACCAGGATTGTCAACTCTATCAATGTGGACAAGGAATATTAAATGTCTTCCAGGACTTCTAAAAGAAGTTCTCACATTCATGACAGCTAAATTGAAAGCTAAGGAGACAATCGAGAAATTGACTATCTTGAGCTTTGATGAGTATAGATTCACGTGTAGTGTATGACAAAAGAGAAGACCAAATTCTTTAACCACACTCAAAAGTTCAGGTTGTGATGGCTAGGAGTCTATGTAGGATATATAGATAGATAGATAGATAGATAGATAGATAGATAGCCTGATAGATAAAGATAGATAAAGAATTTATTTTTCACTTCAAAAAACAATACAAAATAATATCAAATTAAATACAATATCATTCGTCACCAATCAATACCATAGTTCATAATAATCCGAAAATTCTTAGGCATAGCCGAAGCCGTCAGCCGGAGTTGATAGTTATTTTATCTATATCTCATCCTTATCTTCTAGTTTTTGTCAAAGTTCTCACAGTAGGCTACAGAGTGAACGGGCTACACAATGTCATGCGATAGCACTCAATCAACTTTATAAGGCAACTGGGGAGTTAGCACTAAATATCAGTCACTCATAGCACAGTAGTCCGTCTATGCTTGGAATCTTATCATTTTCAGTTCATTTGAGAAACCTGAATCATTATTATAGGCCTAGAGATGAACTACACATTGATACAAAGTAAATTATTCTTACTTATTAATCGAACATACAAATAATTCTTTATGAAATGAAGTGATACAATGATAATTTGAACTCATTTGAACAATAAATAATCATCTTCAATTAAACCGATGAACTCAATCATACATGTCCAGAGCTATATGAACAGTTTTCGGTTTGGGAACAATATTTACAATGACATATTTATTTTCTATAATCCACAAGTATTATTAGAGTACAGCTATTTTTAGAAATTAAATTCATCCACAAGGAGCTTTCTATATCTCAATTTTACATTCACATATCCCGCTAGACTTTTCCAGTTTTTACCATTTAAATACTCTTGGACCATTTCATCCGTTATCACCGAGCTTCCAAACCATTTTACTCGGTACTCTGATAGCACCTTACATTTTCCTATAAAATAATAAATGTCTTCAATTTATTGACTATTACATAGTGAACAAATATAGCTGTTTTCCCCCCTTTCTACTCTAAAATTCAAGGGTAATAATGATCCTCTCGCTCTGAAAATTATGCTAATCATCCTTCTTTCTATTTGAGTCGTTTAAATAATCTTTCATAACTGCGTTATTGGTTCTTAACGTATAATATATTTGATGAAACTGAGAATTTGAAGCTTTCTCCCACCAAGTTCCCAGTACATTACGGCGAATTTTATCAATTATATTGTCGCACGTCATCCCCCACCGATCTGGCTGAGTTATAGGGTCCACCCATCCCTCATTAAATTGATTAAATAATTGTTTCCATTCACTACACCAGCCACTATTACTCTGTACCACTAAGCTTGTTAATATTTTAGGGAATCTATGGTCAGGTAATGCAAGTGCTTTTAATATGTATTTGAAATGCATTTTTAGGGCCTGTAGCCACATAATATCCCTCCCGTTTTCTAAATATAGAATATAGTTGGGCTTATTCTGCGGTAACCCGAACATTCGTTTCATGAAAAATCTATTGAAACATTCTACATCCTCCCTACGTTGATACCCCTACACCTGACCAGCATACGTGATAGTTGTTCTACTCACTGCCTCAAAAACTTGCCATTTAGTGCATAACGGTACATCTTCGCTGCCTATAAACTTCCGCCATAAACTATTAATACCGTATCTTACTTGAAAAATGTTTGCTGAGGGACAAAGTGGGAGTGAACGTAACCCCTAGATATTTATACTCATTTACAATTTGAATGGGATCCTCACCATAGTACCATTTTTCATTTCGACTTAATCTACCTCCTTTCCTAAAAACCATAATCTTAGATTTATCTTTGTTTAATACTAAGTTCCATCGATAACAGTACTGTTGCAGCCTATTTATCATACTTTGTAACTCCCTAATATTATCAGAAAATATCACTAAATCATCTGCATAAAGAAGGGAATTAATTTTAGAGTTCCCCACCCTCAATCCTCCACCTACACATTCACAAATATCATGCGTGAATATCGAGAACAAAATTGGAGAGAGTAGGCAGCCCTGTTTTAATCCGCTCTCAAATCTAATACTCCTTGTTAACCCGTTGATATGATAATCATATGTCATAAATCAGTTGTTTGAATTATTCTAAATCATCAGAAAGTTTGTTATTTTATCTCAGTTTATTTTAGTCAATAAAAGCCATTATTCTAGCTCTTCAATGGTCTCTATTTATTACAATTTTATTGACTAAAATAAGTACCGGTAATCAAAATGCCAAAGAGGAAAACCCGGGATCGAAATAATGTTGAATCTCCATCACGGAATCAGGATTAGCCTACCGAATTATCTCGAAATGAACCCCTTGATACATCTTTCAACTCGGAATTAATTGGGAAAATTCTCAAACCAAAATGTCTAAGAGTGGATCCAGATTCTCCTAGTGCACCATTGGAATGGAGACACTGGAAAAGAATGCTGGATGCCTACTTGAAAGGAAACTATTACACTGAAGATACGAAATTGGATATCTTAGTTACTTTGCTGTCAGCTGAAAATTACAAATTTATAATAGATTGTACTACATTCGAGGAAAGTATCTCTATCCTTGAAGGCATATTTATCAAGAAGAAAAGCGAAATCTTTACAAGGTACCTTCTCTCTATAAGAAAACAAAAACAAGGTGAGTCCATCGATAATTTCTTCCTAAAACTGAAAGAACTCAGCCTAGAATGTAATTTTACAGCGATCTCTGCTACAGAGAATCGAGAGGAGCACATAAAAGAAGCATTGATTGCAGGTTTATATTCATCCGAAATCCGAAGTGTGTGTGTGTGTGTGTGTGTGTGTGTGTGTGTGTGTGTGTGTGTGTGTGTGTGTGTGTGTGTGTGTGTGTGTGTGTGTTTGTGTGTGTGTGTATGTGTGTGTGTGTAACATTTTTGGGGGGGCCCCAGCTTCCTCAGGGGGGAAAATTGAAAAAAATCCTTTCTTAGTGGATGTCTTGAGGCTACCATAAACAAGTTGTGCAAAAATTAAAGTTTTTAGGCTCCGTAGTTTGAGCTGTAGTGTGATTTCAGTATGTTGGGACTTAGAAAGAGGATGAGGAGGAAAGAGGAGGAGGAGGAGGAGGAGGAGGAGGAGGAGGAGCTGAAGAAGAAGAAGATGAAGAGAAATAATAATAAGAAGAAGGAGAAGAAGAGAAGAAGATAGATTGAATATTGATTTAGCGATTAAAAATAAAAGCTGAGAGATGTCTTTATTGAGAAAACATAACAGCTGTTTTGAGTTTCATAGTAGCACAGACATATACTGCAATGCCTCATTGAGTTCAAACACACAGTTCTAATTCCCTACATGAAGTAGTGGATTATTCTTTTATTGACCGTGCGAAGTGAGGTCTAAGATTCAAGTCGACGGTTTGGCATTTCTCTTAATGTTTAAATATTTAAACGATTTAATGTTCAAATGTTTAAATGCGTGATTGAATGCGTGATATGCGTGATTGAAACGTCGATTATAATGCTAATGATATGCGTGATCAATATTAATCTGTCAGTTATGATTTTATCGTACACGCACATAGAAGAGTATGCTGAACTGATTATTTGGTCAATAAAAATTATAGGATGGTCTGGATTTGAGGATTGTTTGTATGGTTTTGTATGGATTTTGAGGTGTGCATCCAGCTAAAGTTTGTCATGAGATGCATCAACTATTTGGCGGTACGAAGTTCGCCGGGCCAGCTAGTGATAAATATATTACTTCATTCCACAAGTGGAGAATAGACACATTTCTACTAAAAGATATTACAATTTAATTTTTTTTATTAATGATAAGGACCTATAAAATTAACTTTTCAATTCAAAACTTTCAATCGAATTTCAAATTAAATTTATTTGATTCAAATTTAAAATTTTTCATAGTTTTATTCAGAATTTAAGTATTTTCATAACAAAATTCTCATTAAAAATGACTACTTGTAAAATATCTATAATAAAATTTTTAATTTATAAATTATTCAGTATTCATATATCACTACTCAACAACTTTAAGAGAGCGCCAGAAAATTCAACCCCTAAAGCCAAGAAGGGAGACTGAAGGATGCCGGGAGCAAAGGCCTGCTGCGGCTGAACTACGAATCTAGCCGTCGGAGTTTCCTAGTCAGTGCTACGGGCTTCTACATTCATTTGGGCGCAGTTCAACACATTGTGAGCGCAATCAGTAGATCCCGATTTCGATCTGATCATTCGCGACAAACTATAAAACCTTTCTACCAAATAGGAATCGACCATTTAGGAATCGGTCAGTTGGGAAAATCATATTTTTCGTCGCAAAAGATCGAAAATTGGAGAAACCCAAATGGTAGAATTGAAACTTGTACTTTCCCAAATGGTCGAATCCCAAATGATCGAAAAGTTTTAATAGTAATCTCATTTGGCCGAAAATATCAACTGTCGCAAAAGGTCGAAAATTTGATTTTCCCATCTGACCGATTCTCAAACAGTCGAATCCCATTTGGTAGAAAAATATTTTAGTTTGTCGCAAATGACCATATGGGAAAACAAAACTCTTCTACCTAATAGGATTCGACCATTTGCGACGAACTGCTACATTTTTCTATCAAATGGGATTCGACTTTTTGAGAATCGGTCAGATGGGAAAATCAAATTTTCGACCTTTTGCGACAGCTGAGATTTTCGGCCAAATGAGATTACTATTAAAACTTTTCGATCATTTGGGATTCGACCATTTGGGAAAGTACAAGTTTCAATTCTACCATTTGGGAATCTTCAATTTTCGATCTTTTGCGACAAAATAATAATTTCGGCCAAATGGGAATCGGTCATTTGACATGCCACTAAAACTTGAACTTTCCCAAATGGTCGAATCCCAAATGATCGAAAAGTTTTAATAGTAATCTCATTTGGCCGAAAATCTCAGCTGTCGCAAAAGGTCGAAAATTTGATTTTCCCATCTGACCGATTCTCAAGCAGTCGAATCCCATTTGATAGAAAAATGTTGTAGTTTGTCGCAATTGATCGAATCTCATCGGCTAGATGAGATTCGACTATATGGGAATATATACTCTTCGACCTTTTGGGATTCGGTCAGATGGGACCCCACGTTTTCTTTTATGGATAGGAAAAGGCGGAAAAACTCCACTATTTTACAGCTGAGGTCATTCCCCTGCCTAGGGGTATTGGGTATTTCTTTGAAGGGTAGGAAAAGGCCGGAAAACTCCACTGCTTTACAGCCGATGTCATTCCCCAGCCTAGGGGTATAGGGTATTTCTTTTATAGGTAGGAAAATGCCGGAAAACTCCACTGCTTAGGTCGTTTCCCTGCCTAGGGGTGAAGGGTATAGGGTTAAGGTATAGGGGTAAGGGTATATCGTTAAGGGTTTAGGGTTAAGGGTATAGGGGTGAGGGTATAGGGTTAAGGGTATAGGGTTAAGGGTATAGGGTTAAGGGTATAGGGAAATGGTATAGGGTTAAGGGTATAGGGGGAAAGGGTATAGGTAAAGGGTATAGGAATAAGGGTACAGGGGTAAGGGTATAGGGGTAAGGGTATAGGGGTGAGGGTATAGGGGTAATGGTATAGGGTTAAGGGTATAGGGGTAATGGTATAGGGTTAAGGGTATAGGGGGTAAGGGTATAGGTTAAGGGTATAGGAATAAGGGTACAGGTGTAAGGGTATAGGGGTAAGGGTATAGGGGTGAGGGAATAGGGATTACATAATTTTGTTTATATTATAAATTTTTACTAATTTTATTCCCATATCAGTGAATGAAGTTTGTAAATAGTAATTATAACATGCAATAAGCAACTAATTACTTATACCCCAACACATATAATTTATAGTGGGGTTATTTTATTATTATTATATTTATTCATTGAAATTATCATTTATTCATTGTTGAAACACCGCCGATTTATGTAGTTACATTACAATACTATATTATCAATATTCTAATGTTGCATTCAATCTTCATTGTAATTAATAAGTTTTCATAATATGTGAAATTTGTTGAATAATTAGCTGCTATACTGTAATTTATTGTAAATTCGTGTATAAACCAGAATATATTGTAACTTACTTACTTGATAAGGGTATAGGGTTAAGGGTATAGGGGTGAGGGTACAGGGGTAAGGGAGGGTTAAGGGTATAGGGGTAACGGTATAGGGTTAAGGGTATAGGGGAAAGGGGATGGGGAAAAGTAGATTGTTATAAAGAGTGGTGGGATTAGGGAATAGACGTATTCTCACCCTAAAGTACTCTAATTCCCGAAAAATTCCACTTCACAGTAACTGGGGGCTCTGAGCACCCTTCGCGCACTAGGGTCGAGAAGAGGTTCTCGACCGTCTGCTATACCGCCGCGTCCGTCACGGGCGCCGCAAACACTATCGACTCGAAGCCCGCAAGCTATCCTCTCCAAAGAGAAGGATCAGCTGTAACTCACAATTCCACAAGGAATTAAACCGATTGATCTCCAGGATTGGATATCAGCCACAACCCGATCACGAGTTACAACAGAGTCTCCTATCACGAGAGGAGCTCAAATTTAACTATATCACTCATTTTCCAATGATTCCTAAGCTTCTTCTCATCAGCTGATATCTCAAGAAAGGAAGAAAGAGTGGGGATGTGTATCATGAACAGGTTGAACACTCCTTCGTTTTAGATCTAACTCCAAGATTGCCATGCGTTTTGACTCTCTCTCCTTCGTCACAAAGTGCTTTGTAATATAAAGGCAACATTCTCCCTGTTAATTTGATATACAGAGTGAGTCATATGTATGGGAAGTCTTCAATGAATTGGAGACTGTTGTGGATACGTGCTACGGTCAGCGTTCCACGCATGTGCGCTGGTTATTACAGTCTCATTATTCATTGTATACGTTGTTTACTGAGTATTTAAGATGCCTCCAAAAATCTTTAGTTCCGCTGATTGTGACGTACTGGCTGTTATACGATTTCTTAGTGCTAAAAGCGTAAAACCGATTGATATTCAATGTGAGATCTGTGAAGTTTACGGACAAAACATTATGAGTGATGGAATAGTAAGGAAATGGGTGAGAGCATTTAGAGATGGCCGCACAAATGTGCATGACAATGCCCGTTCACATGTGACTAATCGGACCAAAGATCTCCTCAAATCTTTTAAATGGGAAACTCTAGGTCATCCTCCATACAGCCCTGATCTGGCACCCAGCGACTACCATTTGTTCCTGCACTTGGAGGAACACCTGGGTGGTCAGCATCTGCAAGACGATGCAGATGTCGTCACATCCCAGGGTGGTCGACAGATTGGTGGGGAGGGGGGTAAGTTGTAAAAAACGTGCCCTTATAAAATCGCCTGTCCTGCAGTTACTATTCATAGTAAGGCTTTGAATTTTTTCTCAATATTGTGTACACATAACTGGATTTCAATGTGGTCCTCTACATTTTCGCGATAAACCGCATAGTTTTTCCGTAAAAAAATAAAATAACTTGAAAAATGGTTTTTTATTATGGACTTTTTGTTATTTCTCGAATATTTGAGTCGTTAGCCGACTTAGAGGAAAAGGTTCCTAATAAACGTTGTAGGCCGTTTCTTCCTGAATCCAATGATATATATATATATATATATATATATATATATAATGTATAGTTTGGGGGTTACGATCATATGCGGTGGTGGGAGGGGAATAAGTAGCACTGTTATGCTGCGGCTCGGTCCTCACCCATGATTAATGGGCTTATTGGCCTGTCTTTCGATCACTCCTACTAGTCTCTGCATTCAAATTATGCATTTCAGGAACACTATCTTATGTATTTTCAGTCGCTGAACACAATTTTTCAACTCTCAAGTCTCAATAATTGATAATTCTCATCATAATATACAAATTATGGTCAAAATTACAAACTTCATCTCATTCTGCAAGGAAACTGAGAAATGACTATTTGAAACAAACGAAACTAGGGTTTCAAGAAATATATTGAGATAGAATAATGATAATATTTATATGTGTTCATGTTTTATTGTTTTCATTTCAAATTAATTTATTGTGATGCGCTGCAGGCGTTAAATTATTAATTACACACTGGCCACGCTTACTTAATATAGTGGTCAGTTAATTTCCAAGAAATGTTTGTGGAATTCTTAGTTCTTTATGGTGGAAATGGAATTTATCATTCATTGATTATCATGTTTAGTATGAAAATGTTAATCTTTCGTAAATCTTCAGTATGTCGTGAACTTTCGAGAAATCATATCCAATATTATAATAGATATGTGTCAAATCAAAATGAAATGAAAATTTAAATATTCATACAAATTATTTCTAACAGTATTACTATAATGGTATTTCACTAACTTTTGATTGATTCATCCATTATGGTATCCCCGTTCAGACTGTTTTGAAATGGTAACAAGTTAGTCAGTATCAAAATTTGGGAATAGAATAGTTTTGCCATTGCCATGCCTGTTATTTTTTCCCAAACATACTTATATGATTTGTAATTTTATCCACGATGAATGAATGTATTCCTGCACATAGCTAAGGTATGGATTATTCCTTTATAGATTCTTGCATGTCACATTAATAAATCTCCGCCACAGATTTAGAAATGAAGTCTCGATGGTTTGAAGAGCATATTATTTGAGTGATTCTTTTACTATGCTGCTTCTAGTATGTTCACTACCTTTGTTAATTTAGACCATAGACATGAAAAACTATGTCCACCTGTACCACTCCATCTTCATTGAGAATTTTCATAACTCTTCTCATCACAGAGTTTCCATAATCTTGCAGTGTATTGAAAGTTTTGAAAAGTGAAGTAGGAGTTGAATTCAGGAGAGCCATGTCATCATTATGCGAATTTGTGAATGATATTTAGGGATTTAGTCAAATCCACAACTAGTTTCACTTACAATTTCATGGGCCAAGTGAGATTAAGCGTTTTTTTTTCAAATATCCATCAGATGTTGACAGAGATTGCGGTTATTGTAGAAATGCATGCTGCACTAAAACATCAATGCTGATTTATCTTTATACATCTACCTAGTAAAAATACAGAGATGGGATCTTTTTGTTCTAGAATGAACTAAGACTAGGATTTTTTGTCTGATTGCATCGTGGAGAATGACAGAGCTCTGTTTCTTTTTATAGGTGAGAATACACTTTTACAATTTGCCACAACTATGTTCAGATAAAAATTGTTGGAGACCGAATAACTATTTCTTTCTACATTCAAAAGAGAATCACACACTTCTTCACTTGCTTCCAGATCATTGATAACATTATGCAGACTCTCTTGTCCATCAAAGTCTTGAAGAAAAATGTAATGTTCTCATGAGAAGGTTATGCTTCTGGAAATCATTCTCATCTCTCATTCTTGTTTTACTTCCTTCGATGACTTTCTTCACAATCTTCAGTGATATCCATAATGATGTCTACATACTTGAACAGAATATCTTTGATGGAAGATTTATTTATATAGTAGCAGCCATTTTAGAACCTTTGAAGAACTAGCTATTCCAATCACTCACCTAAGAGTTTTAGATGATCGAATGAGGGTTTGTTCCAAAGCATGATCGGTTGTCACATTATTGAATTTTCAAGGTTTCCTTTTGACAGAGAGTCAATGTATTGACTTTATAGAGTTATGTTATTGACTGTTATAGAGTTAATGTTTCCTTATTGGAAATGATTTTCTACTTCTGTGGGTATTTTTTCATATTTTCTAGATATAACACAGACTCAATAGCATAGTTTGTGTGATTGAATGAAAAAAGTATGGGATCTTTTCTCGTACAGTTTCTATGTGCAATATCAGAGTCCTTCCTTATGAGCATGAATACAATTTGAGATAATTTAAACTATGTTACAATAATCACTCATCAATTTCAAGAAGTCATTGATTTTGCATTGTGATTCTAAAAAAAACTCCACAAATAGCTCCTGACTTCTTTCAAATATACTTTGACATTCTCTCATATTTGAACCGTTCATGAGTCTTTCTTGTAGTTGTTTCATTGAATTGATTGCTTGCTCTCACACCTTAATTATACTGATCTCCCCTCAATAGATTTCCAACAGTATTCTCTCCAAATATTTCAGATTCAACAAAGATATCTCACATTCCACTTCCATTCAAGTACCACCCCAAGACAATCAGTCAAACTCGGCCAGATGAAAAGTATATATTCGTAGATATAAGTTCATGAAGCTGCGTTTACACCAAAGTTATTAACAAAATGTTAATAACTTAATCTTTATAGATTCTATTAGATTGTACAGACAAACACATATGTTCATCATGTGAATGATAAGCTATGTTCAATCTAATAGAATCTATAAAGATTAAGTTATTAACATTTTGTTAATAACTTTGGTGTAAACGCAGCTTTAGAGTTGTATTTCCTTTGTTATCAAATATCAAGTCATATCACATGGGAGTAATTGGCATTATATGTGCTTCAACTGTAAATTTGTATTAAGAAAATATTTTCCTCCTGTTACTCGGTGCTCTATATGGGGTAGCCTATATCATTTGTTTAACTCCATTACTTGACTTTCGCAATTCCAAAGTGATCATTGAACTAAATCAAATAATTATTCTCTCTTTATGAAATATTAGTGTATTATCGACTGAGAAACACATATAGGATTCCTAACAAGATGGTTTATCATTACAATGTAATCATAAATAATGATATTGAGATGAAGTTTGTAATTTTGACCATAATTTGTATATTATGATGAGAATTATCAATTATTGAGACTTGAGAATTGAAAAGTTGTGTTCAGCGACTGAAAATACTTAAGATAGTGGTCCTGAAATGCATAATTTGAATGCAGAGACTAGTAGAAGCAATCGAAAGACAGGCCAATAAGCGCATTAATCATGGGGGAGGACCGCGCCGCAGCATAACAGTGCTACTTATTCCCCTCCCACCACCGCATATGATCGTAACCCCCAAACTATACATTATATATATATATATATATATATAATATATATATATATATATATATCATTGAATTCAGGAAGAAACGGCCTACAACGTTTATTAGGAACCTTTTCCTCTAAGTCGGCTAACGACTCAAATATTCGAGAAATAACAAAAAGTCCATAATAAAAAACCATTTTTCAAGTTATTTTATTTTTTTACGGAAAAACTATGCGGTTTATCGCGAAAATGTAGAGGACCACATTGAAAGCCAGTTATGTGTACATAATATTGAGAAAAAAATTCAAAGCTTTACTATGAATAGTAACTGCAGTACAGGCGATTTTATAAGCGCACGTTTTTTACAACTTACCCCCCTCTCCACCAATCTGTCGACCACCCTGGGACGTGACGACATCGAGTTTCATATACACTAAAGACCCCTAACAATAATCCGAAGTTAAATTCTCTGCCTCTCACATGTATGCTCAATGTAAGCCAGCGCCTGGACTACCTGGCACAGCATTCAGCACCCTTCCTTAAGAGGCGGCCGAAGTCAGCTCTGGTACCCCATCACATTAGCCAGGCAAGGGCTAAAAACCAGTAAGGATAGAATGTAACATTCTATACTCTCTGCTAAAAACAGTACAGTGTGAGAAGTGAGAGCACTAGGAGAGAGAGAGTGAGTGAGTGAATAGAAGTGCAGAGAGAGTGAGTGAGTGAATAGAAGTGCAAATACAAAGGCATCAACCATTCCTACAAGTTTGCAGATGGCCGTAACCAATTGATTGTTGAAAAGTCTATTTAGTCTAGAACTAGCAACAAGCAAAGAGAACATAATTCTTCTTCTATTCTTTTGAATATTTGTTTGTCTCTGCAAAAAGCAACCAACAAGTCTAGAACTCAAGTCAAAATCACAGGCAAACACCTTGAAAACAAGATGACAACCAATAGTTTCATGGTCCTTTTATATCACTTGTATTTTGATAATCATTCAAGATATATCCCTGTTTTTTGCTCAATTATTTTTGGGAAACCTTTCTTTATAATTTCTGATATGTGCAGCTTACCCCTATAACACAAATTTTATTCAGTTACTAGCCATCAAGCTCGCTTTGCTTGCCATATCTGTCTAGCCAGGGGGCTCTGCCTCCTGGACCCCTGACTGGATCGTCCAAAAATGAGATCAACGGGCTCGCTTTGCTCGCCTGCATCTTTCATTTGAGCATGCTTCATTTCATCAGAAAGTCAAAGTACTTCCTCGCTCGATTCAATCACCAAAACGCAAAAAAAACTCTAATTTTGGGTGTATCTTTGGCATTATTTCAAATTCCTTCTAACACAACATTATTACACCCCAGCTGAGCTTCTGTAGTAAATTTGGACATCTTCTGTTCATTTGTTCTCGATAAAGCTGAGAAAGCGCTGGAAAAACGCAGATGAGAGCATAATGTATTAGCATTTGTATAGTGCAGGGGTTCTAGTATGTGAAATTTGTTTCAGGGTTCCGGGCATGGAAGAAATTAGGATTTCAGTAATTATACTGTATAAAAGAATAACTTTTAAATTGAGTGTTATTTGAGCCTACGTTCCAAATTTATTTGAAAGAAATACATTGAATTGGAGGATAGTATTTGTTTCTTTGGGTATTGTAAGACGTATTTCTACTTCATAAAGAAACTCACTTTTATCACTCTGATAGATGACCTAACATAATAAATTAAACTATTTGGATGAGCGTAGGCAAAGAAATAGGCTGGTCAACAAGTTAGTTTGATGTTGGCATTGTCAATACAGATTTTGTAAATTAACAATATAATATGGTGCTATGTTATTTTTTTGGTGGAAGGTATAGAAATAAAATCTTGCTATCTATTACCTGTCATGAGCAGTGAAGGAACCTGATATTTCTCTTACACCATTTCTCTCTTTCTTCAGTGGTTTGACCAAAGTCTAGTATGTTGTTACTTATCTTTGAATTTTCTACATAGAGTGGAGCATGCTCGACCCCCCAACTCTATAGTTGGGTACCTTACCATAGCCTACATAACTTTTTATGTAGAAAATAATTGACTTTGAAGTTTCTATTGAATTGTTGCTCGATTTCCATTTGAAAAGTTTTTTTGACAATTTTCTATAAAATGATTGCAATGTATTATTACATGAAGAAATTCACATTCTATCCCCGTTTTAATCTTATTTAAACAAAATTTGATTGTTTATTGTTTATCTAATGTATGGTTGTTCCATATTTTTCATTTATCTCTACAGGGATACTTGATAGCTTTATTGAATTACTAGTAGGTCTAAACTTATATTCTATTGTCAACCCTAGTCACTTGAGTAAACCTTAGTATTTACTTCCTTATAAGTTAATAGCCTGCAGTCTTCCTTGTTTTTGTAATAAATAAATAATCCATTTTGACACTTGATAATGACATATAATACGCTGAAACTGGTTGTCACATTCAAAGACAATAAAAGGAAACTAGTACTACAATGTGCACATACACCAAACTCTCGTACAAAATATAAAATAATTCACCCGATGTGAAGAAGTAATATCGCACTTGTGTGGGGGAAAGAATTGAAAAAATTGGGCCGATTTTGTAGAATCTTCATCACTCACGTTTCTGTCAATATTGTGAAACCAAAACTTAGGACTGGCCTTCTCGCATAGAGGATTGCTTCCAATAATAGACAATAGTGCAGGAATGTTGTCTTTTCTATGGATATTATAGCCTAATCTTCCAGGAAGTATAGCGGTATACACCTGTCATTCTGCTATTTCCATTGAGGTGTTTTTCACCCTCTGCCACTATGGTATAGAGCTGATGAATAACTAAGTTTCTGGTTCCTTTCTCATGACTTGGAAAAACCTGACTAATGAAATAAGAAGATAGTTATTACAAGTTTGATTTGGTAACATTATTGGTTAGTGGTTTTAAGAAAAGCTAAAAAAAAGTAGAAAAAAGTTATTGCAAATCTGAATTTGACTACCAGAAAATTGCTGAATATTGTAAGTTGATACTGCAACCAAACAATTTATTGAATATTCATTCTTGAATACTAAACTGGAATTTATTCTAAATACTTATAATTATTATAAATCAGAGTATAAATGACAATGATAAAGTTGTACGTAAAAATTTTTGTCAAGAGATGCAACATTGTCTTGAAAATGACGACACATTGTTTAATCGCCTAATTTTCAGTGATGAATGCACTTTTCACATTAGTGGAAAAGTTAACAGACATAATGTACGAGTATGGGGAACAGAAAACCCAAGAGAGACTGTACAGCATATACGCGATTCTCCTAAAGTGAACGTGTTTTGCGCTTTATCTTGTGAAAAGGTTTACGGGCCTTTCTTCTTCCAAGAACCATCAGTAACCGGAAGAATTTATCTGGACATGTTAACCGAATGGTTAATGCCTCAACTCCATGAAGATAGTTGTAACTTCATTTTTGTACAATATGGAGCTCCGCCTCACTGGTACTCAGACGTCAGAGGGTATCTGGATGAACATCTTCCTAGACGATAGATCGGCCGTGCAAGTGAGGAAAACTTTGTGTTTCAGCCGTGGCCACCTCGTAGTCCGGACCTAACGCCCTGCGACTTTTTCTTGTGGGGCTATGTAAAAGACAGAGTTTTCGTACCACCGCTTCCTGTTGATATCGATGATCTTAAACAACGAATCACAAATGCTCTTGCTACAGTTAACCGTGAGATTCTTAGTCGTGTGTGGTCAGAATTTGACTACCGTGTTGATATCTGTCGTGTTGCAAATGATGCACACATTGAACATCTGTAAATTTTCAATAAAAACTTCAAGAATTCTTCTATGTAATCATGTAAGTAATGATATAAACTTTTAAATAATAAATTCTCTACAAGCTATACAAACTGTCTATTTCATTTGTAATCACCCTGTACAATTATGAAATTGGAGGAAAAACTAGGCTAAGCATGTACTATTTCTCTCCAGAGATTTTGATAAAATGTTAATGTTGTCCAAAAGATAAGGTTATATAATCACACATTGCTTCGTCACTTGATTTTTGGTCCAGAAATAATGATTTAAAATTTTGAATTTTGAAGGTTGATTTTATACTCTAAATGAATCACAGAATGTATCACAATAAATTAAAGCTAAAAAAAGTAGAAAAAAGTTATTGCAAATCTGAATTTGACTACCAGAAAATTGATGAATATTGTAAGTTGATACTGCAACCAAACAATTTCTTGAATATTCATTCTTGAATACTAAACTGGAATTTATTCTAAATACTTATAATTATTATAAATCAGAGTATAACATCAAATTGCATTGCTACCACAAAATTTAAATAAACCTAAAAGCGAGTCAGAGATAAATGCAATGACCTCATTATACTTTTATGATTGCTATGTTCAATTGGATTTTGAAAAATATAATACATTACATACATAACATATATAATATATAGGTACCGTGAATGATTTTTAAATGTTATTGTTCGAGAATGAATCAAGAAATCAACAAAACTATAAAAATGATCCTACATATAATTATAAGACTTTTCTTTTACTTCTACAGAGTTACTTGATAGCTTTATAATTATGAGATTGAATCACTAGTACACTATAATTTTTTTGCCATTTTTGGCTAATCAAGTGTCAAAATGAATCATTAGTATTAGAAAGTAAACCTTGATTACCCTAGTAAACCTACATTACCTTAAGTAAACCTAACCTAAGTAAACCTTAGTTTATTTCCTAAAAGCTCATATTGATACTTTATAATGGCATGATTAGCCAAAAGCGGTCGTAACATCAAAGGAAGTAGAAGGGTACCTACTGGTGATTTTAAAAATTTGATTCAGAATTTTTCTCATTTCTTACAATGCATACCATTAGCTGCAACTTTCATACCAAACATTAATCTCAATAATGAAAAAGGGTGGAAGTATATGACTGATCCAAACTTAATCCATCAATTCTCACTTTCTTCTGGAATCTCATTCAAAGAATAGTATGGAAAAAATGTAATAAATATAGGTAGAAAAACTTGGGATTAGGTGAGTAGAGTCAGTAGACCCAGAAAGAAATTGTAGGTGTAGGTGAGTACACCCAGAAATAAATCTGGTGTGGTACACTCACACAACTTTCCTTGCTCATTAAACTATAAGCCTCTTTCAAGAATGTTTTAGGGGAATAACATAATGACGATTGGCGGCAACATATTTGAAACTACAATCAGACTTCTGTATAATTGTTTTCAGAGTACTTTTTCCTTTATGTAAATTGTGAAATTCGATGATATTTTTTGAAAGTCGTCAAAACAGCTGTTCTACAGATGAAATATCTCAACTAGGGGCTACAAAGTCCATTTCTCAAGGATGAGGTGGACCCCCCATTAGTTTCCCAGAAAGGAGACTCATTCCAGTTAATAGAGCTGATAAATAACTATACAGGGTATGAATTTGAAAAAAAAATAGTCGTTTTTGAGAAAATTGTGAAAAACATGGTTTTTTAGTGATATCCGCCATTTTTCTCAATAATATTACAGAGCTACTGAAATTTTCCCAGAAATAAGACTCATGTCAGTTGATAGGGCTTATAAATAGCTATCCATGGTATAAATTTGAAGAAAATTGTTAGAGCCGTTTTCGAGATAATCGTGAATAACATGGTTTTTTAGTGATTATCCGCCATTTTTCTCAATAATATTACGGAGCTCCTGAAATTTTCCCAGGATTGAGACTCATGTCAGTAGATAGGGCTTATAAATAGCTATCCATGGTATAAATTTGAAGAAAATCGTTAGAGCCGTTTTCGAGAAAACCATGAAAAACATGGTTTTTTAGTGTTTATCCGCCATTTTTCTCAATAATATTGCGGAGCTCCTGAAATTTTCCAAGAAATGAGACTTGTCAGTTGATAGGGCTTATGAATAGCTATCCATGGTATGAATTTGAAGAAAATCGTTAGAGCCGTTTTCGAGAAAACCGTGAAAAACATGGTTTTTTAATAATTATCCACCATTTTTTCTGTCATCTTGAATTTAATTTTATTGAATTTCTTATTGTCGGATCCTCATGGTATAAGGACCTTAAGTTTAAAATTTCAAGTCAATCAGTTAATTAGGAATGGAGTTATCGTGTTCACAGACATACACACACAGACCAACACCCAAAAATCATGTTTTTGGACTCAGGGGACCTTGAAACGTGTAGAAAACTTGAAATTAGGGTACCTTAATTTTTTTTGGAAAGCAATACTTTCCTTACCTATGGTAATAGGGCAAGGAAAGTAAAAATGTGGGTTTGGTTACCCAGACCAAGAACATTATTCTACTTTAATAAATTTGAAAAAATCGAAGCCTTCAATGATCAAGTTTGCTCATATAGATGGCACAAATTTTACACTATATCACCACAGTCAGTATTTGAATATTTAAAACCAATTGTGCTCTGAAAGAAGCAGGCAGATAAATCAAATAATAATATAAAATGGTATGTTGCTTTAAAATAAAATTTGAAGAAAATAGTTGGAGATCATTCACCTACATTCTATGGGAGAGCAAGAACAATTTTACAAATCAATGATAATATAAAGGAGTTTAGTAATCAATGGGATGATGCTGAAGATTAAATATGGAATAATATTGATAAATTTGTAGAGTGTGGAATGTGTATTGTATTGTATTTGTAGAGTGTGTATTTTGATTTGAATATTGTCTAGTTTTTAACCAAATTGTTTTGTTATTTTATAGAAGATTTTTTCAAATTTATAATACTCTTTTTACTGTTCCACTTAGTGGTGTATATTCAAACTCATTATTATAGAGGATTAAACAGTAGGCACTGGTTTTTGCTGAGAAATTATTTGTTGTTTCCAATGTCAACTTTATGTCTATTGCTCCAGATTTCAATAGTTCATTTTGCTTACTACAGTCTATACAACCAATGGTGCATATTCATCAAATGTTTTATACTCAATTGATGTACTGCTGTTATAAGGATAGTATTCATTTTGGAATCCAGAAAACATGTGGTACAATAAATGTTTATTACCAGCAATATTTTCGTAGGGGAATGTTTGAGCATTTAAATAGAGATTAGCATTGTTTGGATTACAGAAATCAAAATGTAACCTGTTTGCAGTTATAACATTTTCCTATTCTTTTGAAATCCAAGAATAGTGAATCTAGGTTTTAATATGTTTGGAGCTGTCTTAACTGTCCATTGAAGATTGGTAGTTTCATCTAATTGTGGAAATTCATGCAATTCCCATGATCTGAATAGAATGCTAATTGGTATATCACTATGTGTTAAACTCAGCAGATCAGAACAAACAGTGTCAGAAGCATGTATGTAGGGTACTTTCCATTGTAGTTCTGTAATATCAATTTTCACTGATTTTGATATCTCTGATTCAATACAATCCGAGTCTGATGATGATCATAATTTTTTCATCGAGTTTTGATTGACGTGGATAGTTTTTTATGGTTGTTGTCAATCCTACATTACGTGTATGATCAACCTCAACCTCTCCCAATTCATATCTGATTTCATCAAATAGGTATGCAACTCCATTATTGATAAGTGAATAGTCTTTGGTTTCCACATCATTCTTATATTTCACTTTGATATCACCTTCAATTATGATAAAACTTCTACTTGGAAGTGTATAAATATCTTCTTGTTTTAAACTTATTCAAATTTCATCATTGTAATTGAATGTCTGTTGAATATATGGTGTATGAGTGATATACTCATATTTAGTAATACTCTCATCAAGATGCAAACTCTGATCAACAAGTAATATATCTGACTTGACTTCTTTCTCATACATTTTTATTATATATTTTTTCTTCTCAATACAACCTTAGGGAAGGTAAGTTTTCAAGTAGTTCAAACTTAGCTGGTTATAGACAGAGGGTCACAGAGGGGGAGTGGAGGGTGGGTGGGTTGGTGCTGAGGTTGGTGTTCCTTAACACCCTTAAAGAAGGTTGCTGAATGCTGTGCCAGGTCTCAACACAAAAACATCATTAGAAAAAACATATATTCTGAGTGCTGAGGAGAGAGCTTGCTGCTCAGTTTCAGAAAAAGTTGAGTTAGGTTAGAGAGGGTGACTGATCCTTATTCAATCTTAACAAATGGATTTGCTATTGAATTTACTGAAAAAAGTTATTCTTGTAGTTTTTGATAAAATCAACAGTTTCTTTGTTATTCAAGAAATAAAAAAGGGGTATCTACTTTTTTCCATAAGAGTGGGACTGGTCCCTTGACAAATGGATTTGTTATTAAATTTACTGAAAAATAGTTATTCTTGTAATTGTTTAATAAAATTAACGGTTTCTTAGTTATTCAAGAAATAAAAAAGCTGGATCTACTTTTTCTATAAGAGTAGGACTGGTCCTTATTTTCTGTTCAATCTTAACAAATGTGGTGTCAATGGATTTGTTATTAGATTTACTGAAAAAAGTTATTCTTGTATCTTTTTTTTTGTAAAATTAACGGTTTCTTAGTTATTCAAGGAATTGAAATAAGCCGGATCTACTTTTCCCATAAAAATGGGAATAATAAAAGTGAGGAACTTTATTTGAGGTTAGGTTAGGTTGGAATCTAGATTTCGATTAGATTAGGTTTGGTTTGATTTTTGGGTTTATGGTTCTACATCTGCCTTTTTGGGGGCAGCTTTGAGACAGCTTTGGGGTAGTATTCTCATCTTCACCCTACTAACTGAATTTCAATCCATCATAAGGAGGTGTCTTGGGGATTGTAACTCGAATATTTTAAATGTAAATACCCATTGTGTGGTACATCATTTTAAAGGCCTTTTTAAAACAAGATGGCTGAAAATGTTCTATGATACTTGTATCCAAAATAACGGCTGATTGAAGTTTTAGTTTTTAAATAAATAATTGATAAAGTTCAATCAGCCGCCATTTCGTAGAAAGGTATCATAGAACTATTGAAGTCATCTTTCTTGTTATGAAAAGGCCTTTAAAATGATGTTTACATTCAAAATATTTGAGTTAAAACCCCTCATTTCTTTAAAAACGAAACCTTCAATCAGCCGTCATTTTGGATAGAAGTAACATACAACATTTTTATCGATGCTATCTCTCCTGTTTCAAAAAGGCCTTTAAAATGATGTACCACCCAATGGGTGTTTACATTAAAAATATTCGAGTTACAACCCCTAAGTCACCACCTTATGAGGGGTTGATATTCAGTTGTACGTCAAAAGGTAGAATACTTGACCAATAACTTATCATAAAACTTAAAATATTAGGCTATACTGTATCTACAACAGTCTCCGATTTATTGAAGTGTTCCTGAGATAAGTGGTATTCAAAAGAAAAACAAATTTCCGCAATGTTTCCAATTTCATAGAAAAAAATTCTTTTTAATCCTTGAATCATGAATCTTTTCCAGCACTACTGGAAAATCGGGGATGATATTCTACATCCAATTCTGTTTCAATAGGAAATTTGAGAGAGTTGCAATTTTATACGATTTGGCAACCCTGTACTTTCTTTGGATGGAGGGCCAAGTCTCAACTTATTTTATGCAGACTAAAACAATTCCAATTGCATTGAATGCTTCATATTACGTCTTGGACTTTGATGAAAAAAAGAATAATTTTCCACTAGACAATTAAAACGGAGATAACTTAGTTCACGATTATGTAAAGAAATTTTACCTGATGACTGAGATGTTACGCCAGACTGTAACCTTTCTAGAAGCTCATTTTTATTTCCAACTGTACTTAGTCCTTTTGCTTTCAACTCCTTTTTCAAGTCAGCTACCTATATAAACATTAAAAATATAAAAAAATTGTCAAACGTTAAAAAAATCATACTAATAATACCCCTTTGAGGAAACAAAATCTAGAACGTTGTTTGAAATTTAATATACTCGGCATATGTTTATAGATTGATAAAGAACTCATTTGAAGCTGACATCAATGCATTTCATTTGAACTTTTCATCTAGCCTACTGTAAATAAACTCGATGATGAGTAGTCAACAAACTATACTCCAACACTATACAAACAATGACACAAATAATAATTTATATAAAAATATCGGGGAACCTAGCTTCGCTCTAGAGTACAAAAGCATCAAAAATTTATAACAAAAGAGGAAATTATAATATATTAGATGGCCCAGCGAACTTCTTACCGCCAAATAGTTAGGCCTAATGCATCTCATGACAAACTTTAGCTTGATACACTCCTGAGGAGGCGGGATGCGGCATTTTGCATTCAGGTGCTTCTTGCTTATTGGTTTGGATGGAAGAACTCACACACACTGGATCGGGCATGGCGTGGAACGGTGTGATAAGGCAATCTCCGTAAGATCAACACTTTGTATCAACAAGCCGCGCCTCCTCAGGTGTGCTTAGCCTTAGCTTAATCTGATAAACTATATTTTTATGAAAATTATCCAACAATCAGTATTTACATTTATATCTCAATATGGACTTTCTATTTGCTTAGTTAGTTGTTAAGCAGTTTGTATTTTTAGATATAGTTGAATGCAGCTTGCTAGGAAATTGAATGGTATATCTCCTTGCTGCTGTTTTTCCCGTGCATAATTCTTAATTTACAGCATTTCTAGTTCTACAACCCAAGTTTGGTGGTCGTTCGTACTGCGGCATTATTATTAGAATTTTGTGAATCAGTAGAAAGAAAATATAAAAACAGATCTACCGACGGCTGTTGGATGACACAATGATTATAACAGCTGATTTTTATTTCTGTGTGTGGCCAGCTCACAAATCTTCTCCCATAAGGATTACATGTAAGTAAACTTTGAAAGACCGTAAGAAAGAGTCCTGAGTCGGATTATAAATTTGATAGGCCATAAACCTGGTCCTGAGCATAACGAACACAACTAAAAAAAATCATCAAATTCGGGGCACACACAAGAATTTATTGAATGTCAAAATTTGAGGCTCGATTTTCATTTATATAGATTTATAGTTTATTTTTGAATGATATACTATGTTTGCTACAATATTTTTCAATATAACATGTACTATTCTACACTAATAGCATCTGGTTAATATTTTGAAATTTCTAGAGTAAACATGTAGCCCACCTATATTTACAACTATCTAATTTCTAAATTAATGAAGTTTTCACTTCAGAATTACTTCTAATTCTACTATGTTATAGTGCCTACTGTTTTTAGAGGTGTAACTAGTGACCCCCCTAGGTTGGAGAGCTCCCTCATGAATTTGTGTATTGATCTTTGAAATCCGCAACTTGTTTTGTTAAATCTTGTATTAAACCGTTCTCATTAAAAAAAGGTTTAATTCATTGTGGCAGACCAAAGTTTGGAAGCTACAGAGAATTTTCTTTTTAAAATTTTGAAGTTCAATAGGATTTCCAATAAAGTCCACTGTCAAATTATATTTGAAAAAGAATTAAGCTTTTTTTATAATTTTTATCAACCCTGTAGGCCTATGTGAATCCACAGTACTTTAAAGGTTTCTCCGTATTGGTAAATGATGCAGAATCCAAATTCAAATTCCCTAAATTGTAAATTGATAATACTAAATGATTTAGTCGAAAGTAAAAACATTCTAACGTTCATTCAATACAAATGTTTCTATTGTAAATAAGTAGAATATAAGTTAACTAATTCATGGTAACTTTAATGATGAAGTTTTTTCAATGAAAGAAAGCTTGATCACAATATCAAAACACTATGGGTAATATTTAATATAATGTAATCCAAAATAATTCGGAAAAAGTATTAAAGCGGCACATAGCCTAAAGAGAAACGGTAATCAAATAGAAAACCCTATTGGGCCATATTCGAAAAATATTAAATTTTAACAGTTTCTAATTCTTATTGACCCTATACTCTTCTCTAAACAACAATAATTGATTTTTTAATAATGTACGGTGACATCCACACAGCCAAAAAGATACTAGGCCTATAACCTAAAAGTTAATATTCTAAAAACTTATGAAACTAAAAACATAATCAAATATTAACCTTCATTTTTGAGTAGTCAACGGTAGCAACTGAATTATTTGAATCAGACATTGAAAAATCGTTGATAGCAAGATTAACTCAGATACTATCAATAATAATTAGAACAGTCTGAACACAAACAGTAAACACTACAGAAACAGAACAGGCTACAGAAGTATACAGCCAACGAGCTAAAATATAGTAAACTGTAGAGTGGCTAAGTGGCTGCTATTCCTGTTATGAATTGAAAATGGGCAGCCATGACAGAGAGAGGCAAGAAGCGGCGGAAAATTTGAATAGCCCTATTGATATGATGGGAAGTTGCATAAAAGACAAGGCGCAAATCAGTTATATTTAATAAATACTATGTTGAATTTTTATTGAGCATTTCAAATATATGTATTAAAGTTGTTATGCATCCATAAAATTAACTGTTAGAATTGCTTTACTTAAAGCTTTGAAATTAATATAGCCTAAGTTACAGTGTTAATACTGCTTAGCCTTAAGTGCTCTACTAAGTTGAAATGCCATACTGTAACTGCAAAATTATGATTATGAAGATTGGATTATTTTCATGTTATTTTGAGTGGGGAATTCGAAAAACTTGTTTATGAAGACGTTTCTTTGATACCAGCTTACGGTACTTATTTACATATCTCTAAGTTCAAAACAAGAAGGCAAAGTATGATAGTAAAATATAACAAACTAAGGCCGGTATTACACGGTAATATTTCTGTCATATGTAGATCATATGAAATAAGTTGTATGAAATCATATCATAGAACTACTATTACCGTCTAATACCGGCCTAACTTCACATACCGGCCTTACATGATTATATAATGTAAGCTGATGTCTATAGTTCATTCCAGTCAAGTTTGCAATACCATCATCATCATCATAAATATCATAATCATAATAATTAGTCATAGAAATCAATTTTACTCACAAAAATACACCTATCCCTGCAGTGGTAGAGGCTCTTCTTGCCTCTCTCTATCATGGGTCATGGCTGCCCTTAGTTTGCGTGTAACCTTTGACTATAGAAAGGTGTAACACATTGAGAGCGCTGTAAGCACACCGGGGGAACCCCAACTGTTCGATGGGAGAGCCGATCGACAGGGTGGGTATAAACTGTTCGACTGGAGAGCTTGTCGACAGTCAAAAATGTAAACAAAGATAAACTTGAGTGGAACGATAGGATCGTTCCACGTTTCCACTCTGTAAAAGCTTTACACTTCTCGGTTTAAAGGTTATGTTAACACTGTTTATTGCTTACATGCTTACAGTGCGTTCACATTTTATTTATTTATTATTATTTGAACTCACTTCAAGTTACAAATCAAAGGTAGGCTAACTGATTTAAAACTTAACATACTTATATGAAAATAATTTAAAACAATATATATTTAATACGTTACGTAGAGCTAGCTAAAAGAAAAGTTTGAATCATTTTCACATTTATTTGTATTAATGTATAAAATAAATTATGTAGAAGATTATTTAGATAGGCTGTATTTATTGTAGCTACAATAATAAAGTAGATTCTTTGTTAGTAGTACAGCAACTTAAAATAATTTATTATGAATTAAAAATGTAGGCCCATTATGGAAACTAATCACTAACCTAATCACCGGTTTCACTTTGTTAAAACATTATTATTCTAGTACATTCTTATCAGTAATAATTGCATTGCTTATCTTGTTATAAACTTCACGAAATTTCAATTAGATGTACTTTGTGTAATTTTTGAAATGCAATAATGCACTTCAAAACGCTGTTTTTAGCCTTATCTTTGGCGTAATTTTAATAGGCAATGTTACCGGTATTTGGAAACATTTCATTATTAAAAAAAAACTGGAAGAATAGGTAAAGAATGAAATCGGGTAATAGCAATATTCTATTTTTACTAAAATGATTATTACAGACAGATGATTTGTTACAATGTTATTTTTCTCATATTTGTTTGATAAATTTTATATTAATAATCTCTAATTAACGTTAGTTGCACAGAAGCCGGCTAAATTTTAACCGTGATTAATTTCACGAGAACCAATCAGAAAAGGCATTTTTTATAAGACGGTTTGTCTGATAGGCTCTCCTGGAATTAATCACGATTAAAATTTAACCGGCTTTTGGCACTTAGTCATGATTTAACAATGAAACAGACAATCCTTTTTCATGTATTGTTGTGATAAGTTATTATTGGATTGGATAAGTTATTATTTAAAGGTATTTTATATTGTATTAATTCAACATTGTGTTTGTAAAAGCTCTTGATTTAATAAAAGCATTATTATTGTTATTAAATGGTTATTTTTTATCACGGCTAAGTATTAGCTAAAATCTGGTTGAATTGATTATAAATGTGAAGGTATTACCTATACCAGACTTGTAATAATCTATACCTTTTTAAATTTCAAGAAAGTATCAATTGTAATAATTGAGAATAGACATTTGTATTTTAGAAGTTATCACATCATGTAATATTAAGAATAGTAAATTGTATTTGAGAAAGTATGAATTCAATTTGAGATGCGGTAATAAGATTTGTTAGTCAGAAGTTTCTGTTTTAATTAAGAAATCTGATTGAAAATCCAGTTGATCTTGTTCATGAATTAAAATTCATGCAAAGAATGCAAGTATGGAATATGACGTTAGACAAGTGGATTATTTTCTAATCTTCAATTAACAATTTCCCAAGTAACTTACATCTTACTATTTCTCAATTACAATTCACAATTCCTAATTACAATTGACAGCTTCCCAAATAAAATTCAAAATTTGTAAAAATATTCATTTTCAAAAGGGTAAAAATATGATATTCAAAGTTAAATATACCGTATCTCTACCAATAAGAGTCAATCATAGGTACGGTATTGGAAACTATGAGCCGAATCTGCAATAACTGGATCTGAATAAACTGCTTGACTTGCCAGATTAGACATCCTATGTGTAATGAAAGTTTCATCCTAAATGAAAGTATCAGACAACTCCATAATTCATATCAGAAATATTCTTAGTAATATTTAAGGCAGTTTTGCTACTATTTGGTGGTATCCGTTGGAAGGCTTTTCAGTGGCTAGCTAAAGCTGCGTCTACACCAAAGTTATTAACAAAATGTTTATTTTTCCTTACTCATAGATTCTATTAGATTGAACATACTGTAGCTTATCATACAAATGATGTGCCTATGTGTTTGTCAAGATCCGTTTAATCTAATAGAATCTATAAGGACGGAAAAATAAACATTTTGTTAATAACTTTGGTATAAACGCAGCTTTAGAAGACTGATTATTGATAAACAAGTCATACGGTGATCAAACTAGAAAGATTTCTAGGCCTTTGAAGCACTTGACGAGCCAATCCTGTTAATTCATCAATCAATAATATTGATTATTTATTATTTTACAAAGGCGACTTTGTAGAAGTATTGTAAGCCTAGGTGATGATGATGAGATGAATGATAATACAATGAAGGTGGAGTTATGAATGAATAAAAATGATAGGTTATGCTATCCTCTTGAATTGATTTGAGTTATTTTTTCAATCCAGAAATAAAACTAAAAATTTTTATTTGATTAAAAACCGAATATAATAGAATGATGACATTCAATAAACTCTCAAAACTTGAAGATATTGAGTTATTAAGAAAAATTTTGAACCAGAAATAAACCACAAACTAATTATGACATTTTTTTCAAATCGGGCAACTTGAAAAACTTTTGTATTTCAGAAAAATAAGAGTTTTTTTAAATAAATATCCTTATTTACAATATTGACTATTCAATGGGTAAAATTATTCAAAGTTCCTACTTTAGGGAGTGTCTCACATCTTCGACTGCATATTCCTACCAGACAAACAGAAACAAAAGTAGGACTTTGTGATGTTCATGAACATGGGACGTTGTCACAGCATTGCGTTTACATTGCAGGCTGATACACAGGCAGTCGAGTCATAAATAAACATGACCTAATAAATTGTATTTTATTTGGTTCAAAGGTAAAAGAAAATGTGTGGGAGTTTATGTTTTGGCTTTTAGATGGCAATATGTTACTGCTGGCAAGCAGCTGGAGCAAATAATTGAAAATGCACGTCCACGATATAGAATCAATGTGTCTAAAAGCTACTTCAAGTTTTGGTTGTACAATAAAAATTCTAACAAGTTTTTATCGAACGTCCAAAGTCTAACTACACACACATCAATTTTTGAATGAACAATTTTTTTTCGTCCTTATAAACTCTACCAGGAGCTTGACAAACTCATGATCACATCACAATATATGTTTGTCAAATTTTGTTCAATTTAATCAAATTTATTAGGATGGCATAAAAAGTTCAAAAATTGATGTGTGTGTTACTAGACTTAAGACTTATTCACACAACATATTCCCAAACTTTCATAATAATTTATTGGTCTAGTAGTTTCTCAATCACATATAAACACTCATTTGTCTTTTTCTTTAGGGCTTTTTGTAATATAAATAGAAATACAAATCTCAGTACTCTTTTAAATTATTTTATCACAACATGATTCGTACATTAAATGCCATTTTCAAGTCTGAAACATTCAGATTCATTTTCAAACTTGAAAATGGTATTTAATATCTGAATCATGTTGTGGTAAAATAATTTAAAAGGGTACTGAGGTTTGTATTTCAATCTATATTAAACATTCATTTATATTTTTCATTTTTATATTTTATCCAAGTTGTATTATAATTATTGTGTGATTAAAAAATAAAGTGATAGATTTTATAAATTAAATAGTAAGCACTATTATTCACATTAGTCCAATCATATTTTCTTATGACTCTCAATCTATTTCTTGAATATTCCAATGCTGTCTGCTGTACATTATAATTTTTATAACTTTAGTCGAGTCAGATCTGTAATGCAGGAGGAGTAGGTGGGCGAGGAGGAGGAGGAAGAGGAGGAGGCGAAGGAGAAGGTAGAAGAGTGAGAGGAGGAGTTGAGGAGGAGGGGGAATAGTTAGAGGAGGAGGAAGAGTAGGGTGAGGAGGAGGAGAGGAGGAGGCGAAGGAGAAGGTAGAAGAGTGAGAGGAGGAGTTGAGGAGGAGGGGGAATAGTTAGAGGAGGAGGAAGAGTAGGGTGAGGAGGAGGAGGAGGAAGAGAAGGGTGGGGAGGAGTAGGTGGGGGAGAAGGAGGGGTTGATGAGGAGGTGAAGGAGGAGTAGTTGGGGGAGGAGGAGGAGTAGGTGGAGGGTTGAGGAGGTGATGGAGGAGGTCAAGAAGGAGAAGGAGTAGGAGGAGGAGGAGGAGGAGGAGGAGGAGGCTTGAGTTACTATAATTCATCTCAAGTTTATAAACACTTCAAAGACTTAATATAGAATATTTATATATGGTTTAGTTTATAATAAAGGTTTGTGTTAAAGTTGGTGTCGTGTGAACAGAGGTTTGAGCAAACTTGGCTCAAAGCCTTATTGTAATGAACCACTATCACAATAAACCTCGGTTTAGGACTATGATTTGAAATCCATATGTGATATGAATTTGGATTTAACCTACCACATTGTGATGTATTATTATTTTGAAATTGATCAGCTGACTAGTAGTTCAATGAACAGTAGACCTCGCGCAGTTCAAAACCACAGCCTCTTGTAATACTGTCCATCAGAGTGAATTATGTCCTGTCCTTACGTGTCCGTGTCCGTGTAGTTATATAATAATTATAGTTTTACAATTAAAAAGGAAAACAGAAGAAAATAATAACGAACTTAATTAAATATTCTCAACGATTCAGTATAACTAATAAGATTAGAAGAGAACAGTATTTTAGTTAGATTCAGGTAAGTTAGTGAAGGGGTATAAAAAGGGGTATGAAAATATGTTTATACAAAGAAATAAGAAACAGTTGAAAGAAGAAAGAGTTGGTAGAGCTCAAAAATAATAATTTAATCATCAATTGAGCAGCATAATTTTTCACAAGATTTTTTTCACCAAGAAGTCTTTTTCTATTGCATGGAACATGGCAATTTTTCAAATTGCTGAAATCTGGCATGAATATTATTATTTAGAATTCCATATAATAAATTAAATGCTCTTAAGCTGCGTTTACACCAAAGTTATTAACAATATCTTGATAACTTAATCCTTATAGATTTCATCAGATTGAACATAACTTATCATAGTTACACATGATGATCATATGAGTTTGTCAAGTTCCGTTCAATCTAATAGAATCTATAAGGATTGAGTTATTAGCATTTTGTTAACAACTTTGGTGTAAACGTGGCTTAAAGGATTTTCTGGTTTTTAAGTCTTGGACTTCAAATGTTGACCTCGAAGTTTCAGTGGAAAAGGATATTGGACAAAATGTTTCATACTTTTTCAAATAAAGATAACACAATAACCTTCCTGAATTTATTAAAAATCATAAGAAGTCCTGAAGTCGGATAAAGAATATTATTGCTAGTAGCAGTCACCGTGTCCAACTTAATATCACTGCAAAATTTCATGACCATTGGTCGAACGGTCTAGGAGGAGTATCCCAACAAATAATAACAATTTCATGTATAAGAGCTTTGCTCACCTTCGGCTCGCTCAGAAATTAGAAATGGAAAATAAAAATTTACATGGATAAGGCGGAGCACCTGCAATTCTTAAGGTGCGTACAGGTATACGCGCAGCGAACATGAGCAATTCACTTTTAATCAGCTAATAATAATAATAATGTCGAGTTACCTGGCTGGCTCAGGTCTGGTGACAGAGTTTTCAGGTCGCAACTGATCAATTTCAGGGCCTCTGACATGACCTAACGACTTTTTAGGCAGCCTGGACCGATGACTTAACGTGTCCATCCGAAACAGCTGATGCCAAGCTTTTTATATCTGTATCTATCTGTTTCTGTGAAAATACAGATATAGTCAGCTGATTAAAAGTGAATTGTTCATGTTCGCGGCGCGTATATATGTACGCACCTTCACAGATATGGCACTTGTGGCAGGTGATGATCTTACCAATGTCAATTTATATTATGAGCTTGATCAAAATTGTTGGAGTGGTTTTTGAGAAAACCGCGGTTTTTTATATAATTTTGATAGAACTTTGAATCGCAACTATTATAAATGCTGAATAAATGCTATATTTTATGTTGAATTCATCTGAATGCAGGTACTGCTGGTGGCGGACATACAGAGATTTTTACAAGTGCATCCTTCTTCTTTCTCCATTCCTCAACATTGTCACCAACTGTCGGCTTTCTTTCTACAAAATTCTTGGGAACCCTTCTATTGAAAATCTTTGAAATAATGTAGACTGTTTCAAATAGAAAAATATTAGCTATGGTACATTAGTATATGGTTGGTTGATTCAGAGACAGAATTCTTTCAGACGTATGCCCCTTATTAGCGTCTGTGCTCATATTGTTGCATTAGTGCGCCAAAAGTCATCTTTATCGTTGTGGACACTGACGAATTTATTAACCTGCTTGGCCTTCCCCAACACTGTCCACAAGACAACAATGATTAGCATGACCATGCTCGTAGCACGGAGTGCCCTTTCTACTTTTTTGTTTGAAGAGTAGGGTATTCATTTCGGCGCCATTCGCTCTATGTCTGCTTCTCTTTATTCGAGACCATGACATGTGACTTGTATCTCCATTATGGCATTTGTTTTTGACATCTTCACCCATCGACTAGCCGGTCTCACGTCAGCCCATATATATATATTTTATTATAAAGCCCACTTTCGATGTATATATTATGTTTCAACTATTCAGGTTATTAAACCACGTGAAAAAACTCATTCCTGGTGAATTTCTCAATCGATATTATTATGAAGAAAATTTTCTGCAGTCAATATTATATTTCACTCACACTCATTTATAGAAGTACAGATAATTGTAATAATAAGCATATTTTAATACTCTGTTTAGAGGTAGATAATATTCTTCAATGTTGAATAGTCATAATGCTATATTATAATGCTGTAATTAAGCCTATTGAAGAATAACAAGATTACAGACACTATTGGTCAGTGTGAAGTTAGCAGAACATTTGTCAGAAGTACATTAGAAAACGATAGTTCTGGATGCAGACACAATAGTTCTATAGTTCCTGATAGATATGAGCAATAGTTCCATTGATATATGGAAAAAAATGATTTTGAAAGAATGCACTGCCAACTTCTAATAAAAATCCTATTCACCTCAGCAGTACACGTAGAAACGCTTTCATGACTGTTACAATAGGAGATATGAATGTATAAGAAGCCACTTACATGACTGGTGGGTTCCAATCTATTAGTCTATACCCTATTATAAGATAAAATCTTATCTATTATAAGCTAAACTAACGATCTATACAGTTTTCAACCAATTCCATTGATTAATGTGGTCTGTGGCTAGGGTGTGAAGTTGGCCCGGACGAAAATTTGAAACTTCCAAATTTGATATTTAGAAACCTAAATAAATGTCAAATTTGTCAAAACAAACCTAAACTAACGCTAAACTAACGATCTAGACTATTTTCAACTAATTTTATGAAAATTCCCAGGCTGGTGTGAAGTTGGCCCGGAAAATTTGAAGTTTCCAAAAATTTGGTATTCAGAAACCTAAACAAACGTCAAATTTGTCAAAACAAACTTAAACCAACGATCTAGACTATTTTCAACTAATTTTGTGAAAATTTCCGGGCTAGTGTGAAGTTGGCCCGGAAAATTTGAAACTTTCAAATTTGGTATTTAGAAACCCAAACAAACGTCAAATTTGTTAAAACAAACCTAAACTAACGCTAAACTAATGCTTTATTATAACACTTTGTAAAGCATCGAATTTGGGTAGATAAAAATCCCTAACCGAAATAGTAATAGGTCTGAAAATAAAGTAACTGGCTAATATCGCCAAATAGATAATAATTAAGATTAGATAGCATCAGCTTGTTCTGGCTAAACGGTACAAAAACCTAAAAAGGATTTGAAGGAATTGTTGCTAATAAATATTATTATATAAAATATTTTGAAGATTGAGGTTAGGTATATGCATTCAGGGATCGGTGACCTAGAGATCGATCAAATCGAGCAACGTAGAATCTGACCAAAACCCCTTGGCAGAGCTCTATTGCAATCAAACATTATGCAATGTGAAAAAACACATGATCACGTGGCTAATTATTAGGTAGCATGAAACAAATATTAGTGTATAGAATATAGCTAGCATGTAGAGAGCATAACCAAAAACCAAATAAAAATAATTAAGTGTATTCAGGAAATAGGAGGTACCAGGCGCATGAATACCGAATAAAATTTGCATGCACCAATAGCAAAACGGCAGTTAATAGGCGGCAACTGTAGGCCAATTCAAAAATATTTCTATATATTTATATAAATGTACTGGATTTGTGATAAAACATTGTATAGTCTATGTTATTGATATGGCTCAAGGCAAAGAAATTATTAAACGCACAACCTGAGTAATAATTGATATTTTTTGTACGATCTATTTGAACCTAAATGGCGGAGGACTAAGATATCAAATTTTATGTTAATTGAAAGTCGGAAATAAGATTTGTAAAATTGAGAAAGGAGAACCAGCACTCGCCAGCCAAATGCCACCATGAGAGGACCCCAAATATTTTAGAGCGTAGTACCTTGCTAATAAATTTGTAAAAGTTAAAGTTAAATCAAATTATTAAATTTCTTAAAAGACTTCGTGATGCTATTGTAAAGCAGAAGTCATTTTCAATTTCAAATAAATTTATAACCCCTTGGAAGAGACGATTCGGCTACCATATTCCAGGACCACATGGAGTTGGATCTACATCGGCGGCTTACAAGAAGATTTTCGACACGTGAGTGATAAATATTGAATTAGTGATGGGCGCCCTAGTGCTTCGAATCTATCTAATAATCAAAGCTAGCTCGCCGAAAGGGTTTTTATTATAAATTAAAAAATTAATAAGAGAATACTTGCGCAAGTAAAATTAGTATTAAAGGTATTTTATTGAAGAAAAAATATAGATCAATACATTTCAGAAAATTCCATTTGGATCAAAGAAGTATAAAATCTAGGCTATTAAAACATATTCATATGATATTTAATTTTTGCAATATAATTTGCGATAGTTTGTTATAGCTCTAATTCACTAGATGAATGGCTCTACCTATTCCGTCAGGTGCCGAATCTTGCACCCTGAGATAAAATATATATTCGATACAAAGAAATCTACTAAGTACTAGAGATTTTAATATATATATATTTGGATTATTAGTGGCTAATTATCAAGTTGATCTTAAAGAACCTATTTTTAATTGAATTGTCCAAGTCAACAAGTATTAACAAGAGCATATCGCAGCTACATGCCAAAGGATGCATATGAATTTTAAGATAAAGGCACATGGTAATGATTCGTGCCATAAATCTAGAATATAAAGTTTAGCCTGTGATATTTTACTGATTTAAATTATTGTTCTAATTTTATATTATATTTTTTATCGCTCTTTATATATTTTTGCCTCGATCTATTTTTTGCATTATTGTTTAATATATGTATCAAAATGTTTATGGTGTGCAATTTAGTTTTATTCCTCAACACTATAGTATAAGTATCATATTTATATATATATTTATTTTTATTGAATTACAAGAGTTATAGGAGAAGCCCATACCTAGGCCTAGAAGATTTTTATGAGACTGAATCCTATTAAAAAACCACGACCTAATTATATGATTATATCAAATATCTCATGCTTTACCGACTGATGCCAAGCAGGAGGCTAATCGTTATTTAAATATAAAGAATAACGTCAGAACTTTCATTGAGAGGGCTGACATCATCCGGGCCAACTTCGCAGACGTGCTAACTTCTGTTGAGAGCGTACCATGTACTTGTCGAGTGGAAATTATGAGGTAATATGATGGATGAACGTAATATGATGGCATGATGCGTTATCCTATTGGAATTCATCATATTTTAGAAATAGTTCTTCTCTGGAGGCTGCAAAGGACCTGGCTACTTACAACCATTCCGTCTTCTGGCAGCATCTTAGTTGAGCCCAAATTATGAAAGTTTAATGTGATAGCTGAAGACTTGATTCATAAATTCTCATCACAGTTTCCTTCAATAATTCTTACCTGGGGCAGCAAAGGACCTCATTACCTACATCCTTCTCCTCCGCTGACAGCATGATTTTTGATCCCAAACTATGAAAATGGTATAGAACTGAAGCCCAGAATTGTTTTCATTGATTCACACTTTTTTCCAATCTGGACGTAGTGGAGCTGGCCTGCCAAATTTGAAAACTTTTAAAGTCTCTCACGGTTGAATTTTTTGAGACAAATTATGAGAATAGTATAGGAATGGGCTCCATCGAATGAGACCAATATGAAAAATATTCAATATCACTATATTTATGAATCTATAAAGATATTAAATACTTCACACAGACACATAAATACATAATGCAGAATTCAAATAAAGTTCAGCATGATAATACAATTCAATAATTTGATAGTAGATGGTAAGGAAAAAACCACTGGCGTGAGATGACTCTTGATCGCCAGTGTGAGTAGGAAAAAAATTAAATTTAAAGTTCTCTGAAATATCTTATACTAAACTACGGAACTCTCTTCCTTATTCATATTTTATACAGTGTATACAGGATATAGAACACATTATTCCATGGGAAATCGGATAAGAGAATAAGAAGTAATTTTGTCAATAACTTTACTATAAATAGTTACTATAATGACTCAATTTTTCCATTTTCTAACGTTTTACTTGAAAAAGTGAGTAATTTTCGGTTAAATTTTGCATTTGAGTAAAACATCACATTCAATAAATGACTCACATCTCTATTCAAACAGTTGAAAATGTTGTCTGGTAGTCTACACTATTTTTAGTTGTAATCCTCGCCTGATAATTTTGAAAGCTTGTAGAAGTTCTTGATCTGACGGATTCTTCTCTTCAGATTCGTCACAGTCATCATCATCATCATCATCATCATCATCATCATCAGCTCTAAGAATTGAAATGTGTGACAAAAGCAGAAGGATGGGAAAGTCCTGTCTACCTGCCTGTTCTACGAATGACAGGTTTTTGAAATTCTATTTCCAGTAACTTGCATTCAATTTCCAACATGTGTTTCAAACTCTATTCACTGTTTACCATCCTATCTTCTCCCTACCTGAACTTGTCATTATTTTTAGTTTATTGACCTTTCTGCTGAAACTAAACAATTCTGACTGTTGGCTTCTTATTCACACTACATTTTGTATGTTGAAGTGAAGAGAGATAACTTTGTAGTTGAGAGGTCCAAAATTCGTTATAGAAGAAAATAAGGAGCCAAAATTCTGAAATGTCATGGGCAAGGTAAAAATATTTGTTGCTTAGAAGAATTTATTAAGTGGTGGCTTGTTATAGAGAGGCTCGACTGTATAGCAATTTGAATATAGTGTGCTTGTATAAACTGTATAGCAATAGGCCTATATAGATGTAGTAAATAATATATAATAAACAATATATAGGAACATAATTGACTGAGCAAAGTGAGGTTCTAAGATTTAAGTCGACAGTTTTGCATTTCTCTTTATGTTTATAATTATGTTCCGCATTTACGGCGAAACGCGGTAATAGATTTTCATGAAATTTGACAGGTACCTTTTTAAGTTGTGGGTCAACGTATATACAAGGCTTTTGGAAATTTTGCATTTCAAGGATAATATAAATGGAATAGGCGCATCCTTCATACACCAATATTAGAGTAAAAATCACACTAGAATATTATTCATCATAGATCAGCTGTCGAGAGGATTATAAATTGCATGCAATGACGCAAGCAATTTAATATATCAATGTAAATTGAAGAAAAACAGCTGTTGTTCGATTAATATATCATCGATTAAATCTTCGTTGAATAAATGAATAAACGTAGGATCTCATAGGCCAGCTCAGAAAATTATGAGCTGCATATCACGTCTCCGTGGTTGGGAACCCACCTGAAATTCGATCCTAGCATAAGTAAAACTGCAGGTCTATCAATTGACTGAGCGAAGTGAGGTCTAAGATTCAAGTCGACGGTTTGGCATTTCTCTTTATGTTTAAATGTTCATATGTTGCGCATTTACAACGAAACTCGGTAATAGATTTTCATGCAATTTGACAGATATTCCTTTTCAAATTGTGCGTCGACGTATATACAAGGTTTTTGGAAATTTCAAGGATAATATAAAAGGAAAAAGGAGCCTCTTTCGTACGCCAATATATTAGAGTAAAAATCAGACTATAGAATTATTCATCATAAATCAGCTGTTGAGTGGATTATAATATAAATTGCATACCATGACGCATATCTCAATGTAACTTGGGAAAGAAATCATCAGCTGTGTAGACTATTGATTGCATGCCTCATTGAATGCAATTTTTATGCACTATTAAATGAATTATTGATTGCGTGCAATAACGCATGCAATTAATAACTAAAATACCATAGTATTGGCTCTCAAATTTTCTCTGCTTTGAACTCGGGCTGTCCTGTTGCCAGTATGTCTTGAAGGAGATTAGCTTTTGATGTTAGCATTTTTGATACACCAACCCGAACAGCCATTAGCCGTTTTCACACCGATATCTTGCCGACACGACACAACAGGATAGAATTTACTCTGATGGATAGTATATGAGGAGGCTGCGGTTTATAAACTGTGCGAGGTATACTGTTCACAGAACTACTAGTATTATACTTCGGTCAAACCAAGTCTACACATATAATAACATAACATAATATATGTTAACATAATAGGTTCTTGTTGATCGTTGCTCATGCTTGAGAATATAATTATTAGCAATTTTTGTAAATTCGATTGATCGATCCAGCGCATGTGCATTACTTCAAAGTATTAGCAATTATTTTAAGTTTAGGTTTCTCTGAACCACGCAGCGTTATTGTGGGTTCTGTCAACCGTGATACGCGAAAATCACGCGTGTGTGATAAAAAAGTGGGTGTTTTCTCTGACAGCAACCTCGCAGCGCGCGATTATATTTTCAGTCATAGGCAACATAGATGTCCAACATGTTGCTGTAGCTAATGATTTAATGAATTTTGTAAATGAAAACCCATTGAACTTTTTATTGACTGGGGATAAGAAGGGTTTTCTATAATTGTGATTACCAGGCATCTGTTTGATAAAGATACCAAGTTTAGGGAATATTTTAGGCTTTCAATACATTTTGTTTTATTAGGTACTGTTCTGTGAATAGTAGACCTCGCGCAGTTATAAACCACAGCCTCCTCTAATACTGTCCATCAGAGTAAATTCTGTCCTGTGCTGTTGTGTCAGTGGCATATCCAGGGGGGATATGAAGATGTATCCCCCCCCCCCTGCGAAATGAGACCTACATTTATTTCGTGGCCCATTCAGCAACTACTTAGTTAGCTTTCTTTATATTGTATGAGTCGAACAAATATCTAGGAGATGAGAGAATAGCACAATGATAATTATGAAATTATAAGCTAGACAGTGAATGGTCTAGTATATATATGGACTGAGATAGCATGAAAATAAAAAGATAGCACTTTAAAGTGAGTCAATTTTGTTACTTTTCACCATCTATTATTTTGAAGAAATTCAATGTAGCTTATATTTTTTCAGAGTTGATCATAGTTTATTGAGTTTCAAGTATGTGGTTGAGAAGACAAGTATGGCCACCTATAGTAGTTCATATCCTTAAACAATGCACCAGCAGCTTCTTCTACCCTTAAAATTTCCCGGTTATGATAAATGGGGGTAGCCTAATTTCCATCGTTAACAGGGGAGATACATCCCTGAATATTTGGGAAAATTGTTTATTCCTCTCCCCTAGAAAAAATTCAAGTTCAAGAACTGAAGTAAAAATTATGAAAAATTGATCAAAACAGTTAATGAAAAGAATCTAATTATGATTTGGTATTATGCTTACTTTCTGTTTTATTATTTTATACTTTTGTTTATAAAATTATGTATTCTCTTTTATTCGTTTTGAATATGTATTTGTTGTATGGCAAATAAATGATTTGATTTGAATCAAGTTGAAACCTATTAGCATTATTATTTTTTTGGAACAATTGAATTACTAGTAAAATTCTTGAGTGCGCGACGCAGAGGGAATTACAGAGATTGCGCGCGTGAAGTCAGAGAAAACACTTCCCTAGCAATAGCTGCAGCAGACTTTTGCGTGATTACGTCAAGAGAAACCTAGGCTTTAAAATGTAGTGGCTAGTCGCGCATGTAAATTCTATTAGTCGATCCAGCGCACGCGCATTACTTCAAAGTATTAGCAATTTTGAAATGTAATGGCTAGTCGCGCGTGTAAATTCTATTGGACGATCCAGCGCATGCACATTACTTCAAAGTATTCATAGTGGAATTGTGGAACGCTAGGAACTTCAAGGCCATCTCTGTTTACTGTCGATCGGGGGAACCCCAACTGTTCGATGGGAGAGCCGATCGACAGTAAACAGAGATGGCCTTGAAGTTCCTAGCGTTCCACAATTCCACTATGAATACTTTGAAGTAATGTGCATGCGCTGGATCGTCCAATAGAATTTACACGCGCGCCAAATACACTACATCTACAGCCAAATCCACCCATATTGACGTCACAACAGTGACGTCACGCATCATAAAGAAATTATAGAAAACTTTTCAGAGTTTGTGGTGTTTAACTTACATTTTTGTTGAACAATGCATTGTTGTTGGCTTGGTTGTGACGTCAAGATGGGTGGATTTGGCAGTAGATGTTGGCTTCAGAGGTTAGACTTCCCAGCGTGTCTATTCTATAACTGGTCTAAGTATACAACAAACAACCAGTGAACTCTATACTAACAAACACCAAACAACATACATAGCCACAGAATAAATACAGAAAGGGAACTTCCTATCTAACCAGATCATTTTACATGGCACCAAGACCGCGCCATCTTAATTGAAATTAAATTTACCGCTAATTTCAAAACACTCAAATCTAAGCATTGCTACTCAGGTCAGGTTACTCCAACAATTGGTCGACTGTGCAATTTAGCATTCCACTTTGGGGTTACGTATACCCTCCCACTCTCTGGCCGGTATGGTGATGATGATTTCCATTGCCGGAGCATTTCTTACAAATGCCTACAATCTTCAACAGCTTTCGACATCCTCAAGATACTCAGGTTGAGTAATTGTATATTCATCATAAATTTGTAATATCATCCATTCTTATTCATTCATTTATCTATTTTCATTCATTCATTATCATTCATACTGCTATTGTTCATTTACTTATATAGATTTATCTTACTTATGAGCTGTGCCTACAAAGGCAATCAAAGAGTTTGTCATTTCAGGACATTGAATAATATTCAAAATTTTGAATACAAAATCATTTTATTTTTTGAATCTTGTTTCTTTACAATTTGTTTCTTTACAATTTGAAGGTCTTTACAATTGGCATCACATTCAACTTATGTATTTTGAAACTTACATCACAATCAATTCAACAATAAAAATAACAATTATTCACTACTTGATTTTGCAATTATTTGCATTACCTATTGTTTTGGTAGGACGAGTTGTATTCAGGACTCAGCCTACCTGGTCCTCTATTAATTTTGCTACCAGAAAAGTTATTTGATAGGTATCAGGCGCATATTTATCATTATAAGTTTGGCCGTCTCCGGTCCGGATATTTCATATTGACATATGCTTAGAAAATACTTTATTCTTATTCATTATTTTACATCAATTGTGTAATGATTATTGTCTTATACTTTTATTCATAGTGTTTATTTCTGTATGTTCAAGGGTAATATTGTATGGAGTTGCTCATACTGATACATTCAACCAAGCACTTATGTCATTGTTCCCAACAATTGGATACAACACCAGTAGCCATCCAGTGTAAGAGGAGGTCGAACATTTTCAATTGAGGTATCGTTCCAATTTTCAATATGCCTCCTAAAGGCAAACGAAACAGCCTTCTCACTGTGAGAAGTGGCATCATTAAAAATCTATCTTGGCTTTATACTGAATATTTCAATTTTAAAATCAATGATGAAAATGATTTTCAAAAACTACTAGCAGTCAAAACTAAATTGCTCAACTTTGAGCAGCGTTATGAAGAGATAAGCCTGGAATTTGATTCAGATGACATTGATGATGATGAACATCAAATTTTCACAGAAAAATGTTTAATGTTAATTGCTAATGTAAATACAATTTTGAAAAATTATGATTCACAGCAGCAAGTTGCTACGGTACATCTCAAGCACCGGCAATGGAACATCAGTCACCAAACTCCTCTCCAGTTCCCAAATCACCGGGGTCTGTAGATCATAATAGTGTAATCAACACAAATCAATCGCCATCTGCTTCAGTAACTGCTAATAATGTCAATTCTCTGCCTTTGCAACCCACTATGCCTATTTATCAAGGTCTACAATTACCAATGGTACCGTTACCAGAATTTTCAGGTTCCTTTGATTCATGGCTTGAATTCCGTGATACCTTTTCCAATATGGTTATTGAAAACCAAACTTTGGCTCCAGCTACAAAGCTGTATTATTTGCGCAAAGCTCTCAGTGGTGAAGCCCTTGCACGCATTCAGAATATTCCTCCAGGGAATGGAAACTTTGAGCTTGCATGGAATCTGCTTACACAGAGGTACAATAACCCCAGATTAATTGCAAGTACCCACATTCAAGGTATTGAATCACCCCCAGCACTCAAGAAAAATTGTTCCAAATCTCTTAGAGCTTTCATTGATCACTGTAAATGTCACATTAATGCTTTTGAAGCGCTCAAATTGGATGTTCAAATTAAAGATTTACTTTACATGCAAAAAATCACTTCTCAACTTGACTCTAATATCTTGCGCGAATGGGAAAAACGCATTGAAATAAATGAAATCCCTACTATGGATAAACTGTGGGAATTTCTTGAAAATCAATGTAAGGTAATGGATGCTATTTCATCTCATAGCCCCACAAATCCACCAACTAATCAAAAGGATTTTACTCAAGCTTCTTCAAATGCACCCAATGTTAGGCAAAATACTCGTCCTTTTGCTCAAAATAATACTCTGAATAATTTTCAGCCATCAGTATCCTGTCAATTTTGCAATGATCGATCTCATGGGATTTTCAAATGTGTCAATTTTTCAAAGATTCCCATCAATCAACGTTATGATGCAATCAAAAGGAAAGGGTTGTGTTTCAATTTCCTTAATCCTTTCACTGACAATCACAACTGCTCTTCAAAGAGATGCCAAAAATGTGATAAGCGACATCACACTGTTCTACATGATTCCTTTATTAGCAATTCAGGAGGTAAGAATGTTGTTTCTAATGTGATTCAGTCTCAGAATGAGTGCACCGTTTCTAGTGCCCATTCATCTTCAGCATCAAATTAAGTTAGTTCACAATCTGATAATTCAGAAACAACAGTTGTTTCACATGCTGCTTCATCCATCATTTCTAATAATAAGTCATCAGTTCAAGTATTACCTACTGCAGAGGTTCTGGTTGTTAGTTCAAATGGTGAATTAATTGCATGTAATGCTTTAATGGACACAGGAAGTGATTGTTCACTCATCACTCAAGAGTTGGCTGATAGATTAGCTCTTCCTTCTCATCATGTAACTAATCTGATTAATGGAGTGTCCAGTATGCAAGCCAAATCTACAGTTGTTCACTCAGTATTAATAAAATCATCTGATCATACTTGGTCAACGCAACAAGAATGTATTGTTGTTGAGAAATTTGCCTCATGTATTCCTCGTGTCACAATTGATCTTAACTATTACAAGATTCCAAGCAATATTCGACTTGCAGATCCAAATTTTCATAAATTGATATCCTATTGGGTATTGACATTTATGCCGCAATCATGACTGGCAATCAAATTATTGTGTCACCTGATGTTCCAATCCTACAAAATACAAAACTTGGCTGGATTGTTTTTGGCTCTTGTCAATTACCTAAATCAGTGTCACTCAAAAAATCATCTAATCAATTTGTTACCAATTTTGTCTCCACAGCTGAAGTCTCCAATCAGTTGGAAACCTTCTGGAAGCTGGAAGAAGTCTCTTCAGTTATTCCTGTCTCTCCTGAGTGTGCTAGGGTTGAAGCACACTACAAAGAAAATACCATCAGGCATGAAGATGGTCATTTCCAAGTGTCCTTACCTCGCAAGGATTCATTTGCCACCCTTGGTCATTCAAGGACTCAAGCTATGAAACGTTTCCATTCATTGGAAAAAAAGATTTCTTAAAGAACCTGAGCTCACACCTCAATATGTTGAATTTATGCAGGAATATGAAGATTTAGGTCACATGCACCCTGTACCGCCACCAGCCCCTGAGGAACAAGTCTATTATATTCCACATCACGCTGTCTTCAAGCCCGACTCCACTACAACCAAAACAAGAGTTGTGTTTGATGCTAGCGCCAAAACATCAACCGGAATTTCTCTCAATGATGTTATCTTCAAGGGTCCTGTTGTTCAGTCAGACCTTTTTGACATTGTCCTACGATTTCGTATGCGACCATTTGCTTTCATCACGGACATAACTAAAATGTACCGCCAAATTCTTTTAGATCCTTCTGATCGTAATTTGCATTGTATTTTTTGGAGAGATGATACTTCAAAACCTCTTCAAGAATATCAATTGGCCACAGTTACTTATGGGACAGCTTGTGCATCTTATCTCAGCACTAGAACCTTGAATTTACTTGCTGAACTTGAATCAACACCTGATTCTCCATTGTATCATTCAATTCATCAAAATTTTTATGTTGATGACCTAATCTCTGGTGCATCTACATTGGAACAAGCCATGGAATTGTCACATCAATTGCTCACCACTTTGAATAAAGGATGTTTTGAATTAAGGAAGTGGATGTCCAATTCCCCTGAGTTACTGAATTCACTACCATCCAATTTGCTAGAAACTTCATTGTTAAACCAATTTCAGATCCTTGAGGTCCTTACAATATAAGGATCCGACAATTTAGATCAAATGCGATTCAAGATAGCGGCTAAAATGGCGAAAATGTTGTCAAAAACAGTGTTTTTCGCGATTTTCTCGAAAACGGCTCCAACGATTTTGATTAAAGTTATACCTAAATTGTTATACCTAAAATTGATAAGCTCTATCAACTGCCACAAGTCCCATATCTGTAAACATTTCAGGAGCTCTGCCCCATCTATGCAAAGTTTGATTTTAGATTCCCAAATTATCAGGCTTGACATAGAATTTAAACAAAAACTTCCAAGTGGAAAAGATTGAGCATGAAAATCTCTACATTTAATGTTCAGTAACATTTTCACCTAAAATTGAAATTAAGCTCGAAATTCGAGAAAATGTGATTATCCAATTGCAAACGGTTGGCAACTGTTGATTCTATTAAATCATTCTTTATGATGAGATATCAGACCTCGTATAATGTCTCCAGCGTTATTGTCCTGTCACCAGCTGGCTTAGATCTTTGTTTATAAGTAGACTTGTGATGCGCGTGAACACTAGCGTCAGGTGATCAATTCTAATAACGTCAAGGAAAGTTTTGTGAGTGCGCCACACCAGATTTTTCATTTCAATCTTTTCCTCTCTATTGAAAACTTTGAAATCACTTACTACAGTACCTACTTTTGTTGCTTTTAGAATTCTACCATCACCTACCTTGACATCAATTGGATTTTTTAATTCAATACTCTCATAAAAATATTTTTCGTTATTAATGACATGATCAGTACAGCCACTATCCAGTAGCCACTCTATTTTTCACTTACCTAGTGAGTTACTTACTTGTTAGTTTTCAAGTTTTGTATTTTGTACTTTTACATTGAAGTTATTCATTCCTGTTTTATGGGATTTTTGGTAGGATGAGCCAGGCCTTCTTCTCGGCTGCCAGTTGTTGTCTTTCTTCTGCCTACAGTCTCTTTTCAGGTGTCCTTGTTTTCCACAATTGAAGCAGGTCCTTGTTTCTTTCTTGAATGATTTCGGGTGTCCAGAATGTTCCACTGTATACACGTTCGAGTTCAGTTGATTGTCTCTTGTTTTAGTGTTCATCAGGGTAATTTTGTTTTTCACGTCGTCCACCGTCTGGTCTTCTTCTCTTAAAACGTCAATTAAATCGCCTATGTATGAGTAAGAGTCTGGTAACATTCTCAACATATAATTGAGTTTTTCCTTTTCCGTGACAGTCGCACCTGCGCTTTCAAGTTCGTTTACTGTCTTCTCAAAATCGCTGAAGAATTCAGTTACATCACTGTAGTCCCTCAATCTTAATTTGTCAAGTTTATTCCGGCACACTATCTGAAGAGTGGTTGATTGTTTGAGATACATCTGGTCGAATTTCCGTATTATATTGTAATCAGTTTCAATATCGCTAATAAAATCAAGTTGCTTGTTCGTGATCCCACTATAAATGTAGTTAATAGCTTTCACATCCATGGTTAACCATTCGCTGTTTTGTCAGATTCTTGTTTAGGTCGAGTTACGACAATGTCACACTTTTTCATTTTTAGGAACATAATTAATCGTCTCTTCCATGAAGAGTATTCTTGTCCGTCGAATATAGGAATATTCACGTTGCCTTCGGCCATGTTGAAGCTCCTTCCTTTCAGCCACGTTGCACGTCGACTATTTCTTCTTCAAACAGAGTTTCTGTTCACTAAAATCTTTCAAACCAACGGCCTGCTACCATGTTGGAAATTGAAATAAACACTATTTAACTTTTCATCACTATTTATTTGGAAAAACATTTAGAAGAAGCAAAAACTTTAGGAGCATTACAACATAACAATTTCTTGGTCGCCATCTTGCTTGGAACAACAACAATCGATAGTACACATTCGATTTAAATGTATGATACGACTTATCGATATTACAACGTTCGGTATCGATACTCGATATACAAATCTAATAGTTAGTTATCAACTTTTAAAATGTCATTTCAGTTATTTTAATTTGTGTTTCTCATACAGTAATGTCTAAAAATTATTGAATTGTTTCAAAAATACATTTTAAATCAATTAAATTACTTGTGTTCAAGTATTTTGATAGAATGAAGAAAAAAATGGCGACTGATAATGAATTGTTTACTTTTGTACAGTCACTTTCAAAAGTAAAAATAAAATATTCTGGCAAACTGACAACATTGCAAAGCTGGAGAGAGATAGCGCTATCTGTTTTGTTGTATGATAGAAAAGGACAGCAATGGTATTGTCAATCGTACACTGCATTTATAACATCAATAAAACAGTCCTGATTGATTGTATTCCAGCAATCAATACAGCCAATCTTTAATTTTTGTAACAAAATTAATCAATATTTTATGCTTCCAAATTATTGAATGAGCATTAGCGAGTTTTCTCTGTCGAATCACTGAAGGCCAATGTCGTTGTCCATCTGTTTGTATGTTCTACAATAACTTTAGAAAGAATTGATGAAGTAGCAAATTTTGATCACGTATTCTTTGATCATTTTTACAGGTTAAGTTCGTTGGACAACAAATTAGACTCTCTCCTTCGTCCTTTTTCAGTAGGATATAAAAATAAAATTGAAAGTGCACGAGGAACAAATTTGTTGTGATTTATCATTCAGTCAGCTGGAATCAATAGCATGCCATTTCTGTAATTTTTCCATTCATCTAAAAAAGCTTACGATATTTGGGAATTATTACACAGACTGTCCTTTATGTGCAGACACATTATTTCAGCTGAATAATACACAACATTTTATTTATAAGTTCTATATTAACTCGCTTCCGTTAACTTCTGTCTGCCTGTCTATTGTCTGTGTCTGTAACACACACACATAATTAATAGTACCGGTAGGCTACTCATGTGATAGCAGTCGTTGCTATGATGTTGTCAATTTTCTATGACAAATGTTTTTGTTCAATGTATTAGATTTGTGAGTAGAAGCTATTATATTAGCTCCACTAAAGCTGCGTTTTACACCAAAGTTATTAACAAAATGTTAATAAATTAATCCTGATAGATTCTATTAGATTAAACATAACTTATCATACACACGATGAACATATAAGTTTGTCAAGTTCCGTTCAATCAAATAGAATCTATAAGGATTAAGTTATTAACATTTTGTTATTAACTTTGGTGTAAACGCAGCTTAACACTTGATAATTATTATTCAATGTAGGTACTGATTTATTACATTTATGCTTGATTTATTAGTAGCCTATTTCTAAATTTTGAAATCATAGAAACTTTCTATGATTAGAAACGGTTTGAGATATCAATGAGTTGGTTTCGCCATTAATTTTCTTTTGAAATTCTGTATCGAAATCATGTATCACATGACCACGTTCCTATTTGAAAAAATGTAGTTGGATTCAAAATGAAGCTGGATCCATAATGAGGGATCCAGGATAGCAGGCAAAAGTTTTGAAGTGACAGAAAGTAGTTTTTTTTCAATTGAAATAGGATAGTAAGTGCATAATTGAGGGGCAAAAATGACCTGAAAACCGTGAAAGTGTCATAATATGCTGTGTAGATGCAGTTTTCCTCATCACCGGTGTAGCTGATTGAGGAACTGATATACTCTCTGTACATCAGCCAGCAAAGTAAACTTGATGCCATATGAGATTCGACAAACTGAACGGTTCAACCTCACTTCTTTCTCAAGAAATTGTGGAAAGGCACTTTTGATGATCTGAAATCGTTAGGAAATGCGACCCTTAGGCTTTTTTGACTGCTAACTTTATCCCTCAGAAGCATAAAATTTATATTAAGGTGAAATAAAAACGATACCGTATTGTCAGTTCCGCATAATTTGTTGAGCCGCTGTCTCAAATATTTATTTTTTGAAACTTTATAATTATTTGGAACTGACAATAACGTTTTTATTTCACCTTAATATGGAGAAATTCCACAATATCTCTCTTCATAGTGTACCGTGAATTTTATAAACAGCAGCAATAGTTTGAAACTTTTTTTGATTAATCGAGGCTGACAGTTGCATAAATTTATTTATAAAGTAATGCAATACCACCAATAATTTGTGATAAAATCTTGTTTATTCCTTTTTTCTATATTTACAAAAATATATCATGTATAATCACTATAATTAAACTAAACGGAAATTTACAATAATAAATAACAATAATACAGCACTTTGGTATTACAGAATTCGTTTACTATTGTAGATTTTTTTCTATCATAGAAAATGCATAGAGTTATGTGAAAACCCCCAAAAGACACTAACAATCAACTAAAAGTTCTTCATTCAAATTCTATAGTTAAATTTAATTTTAAAAGGCAGACGTTTTGTTCTATTTTTTTGAATTTGTAAAATTGTCATATTCTTATAGCTCGCTTTCCAGTAGTCATAAATGTTTGTGCAAATTTTCCAAATATTCAGCCATTATTTAGAAAAATATAGCAATTATTGAAAATAATTATTATTGAAAATTGGCGGCTGGGAAAGTAGCTTATTAGGACTTTCAGACAGTTTGAAAATTATATTTAGATAATATTATGTTTATTACCCAGGAACAATGCCCTAGTATATTGTTAGGGAGTTCAGAAACATTCTGTATGTTTAAATTTTCGGTTGAATTCAATAATAACACGTTTTTATCCAATACCTGATTAGTAGAACATAATTCGTCAAGCAAATTTAACCCTTCAATTCCCTAGCATTAGCCAATTCACTTTACTATCTATACTACATAGATATGTATAATAAAGGAAAGAACTGGCTTGCACACGTACGGGATATGGAAATTATGTTTGACACATCATCATGTCTGAACTACTGGACTGATTAACTTGAAATTTTTAATAAATAGATTCTTAATTAACCAAGGATGATTATAGGCCTATTTTCAATTCTTTAATATTTCATTACGTCAAGTTTATGTTAAAATAGATCCTTGCGGAGCACGGGTTCCTTATTGCTAGTAAAAAATAAAGCAGATGGATTGAGTGAGCCCTGCTAGCGTCTTGCAGCAATGGTGTAATCTGATCTATGAAACCGTTCCAACACAATTTACACCTACACTGATTGAACTGATCTTTTCAACTCTGAGCTCATTAATATTGATCGTTATTACTTAAACAATTAAATATTACTTAAAAATTAAATTGAACAGTTAAATACAGTAAGGCATTTGTTTAACCGGTTTTTATAGGACCAGGATCATTACGGATAAGCTAATGCGGGATAAACCATTTTCCTCATTTCTGAGAGAAAAATGCTGAGCGCATTGCAGTTGCGTTTCCTTGATGGGAGGCCTTTATATGTTATATACATTGTAAAATTGATTTCGTAAATTTCTTTCATTTATAATGTTTTCAGTAAGCGAGTGAGTCACTAGGCCTATACAGTCGCAATCAGCGGAGAACACAACACACTGCCGTGTCGAGTACAATTCACGTCTCCAAAAATGCAGCACTGTTCAGAAAGTTGTAAATTGCACTGTGGGCTACTTTTTCTGAGATATTTTTTATTTTTTCTCTCCAAACCATTGGGGATATACCGGATTATCAAATAAGCAAGTTCCTACCAGATGAACGAGGTTTCACTGTATTTCCCAATTATACTCTGTCCAAATTGGCATGAGCTCTGAAGGATTAGGGCGACCCTCCTACTATTCACACACACACAAGCGCAGTCTCCTTTTGTGTGTTTGAGTAAAGGGACGGTCTGTCAACCTGTATACTACGTAGTATACATAGTACAGTATATCAATGGCGCAGGTAGGCCGGGCGTGTGTGCCTGCGCGTGGGGGAGCAAAGGTCGGCTTAGTCATCCAGCGCTCATCGTTCTTTGGACAGAGTATAGGCCTATACTCATTTAAACTGAGTAAAGTTCAGGTACATAAAACTATATAAAATAAAAATTTATTTTAATTAAAAATAGTGTAGGCCTACGACATTTATTTTGTTAAAGTACGTTGAATTTAAAAAGACCGAAAGTCATATTTATAGACCGAAAATTTCATTGTAACTTAGGTAACAAAGGAATGGATAACATTTTTAAACATTTACAATGATTTTTGAACATCTGAATCTCTCATACTATTGTAGCATTGAACTAAAAATTAATCACCTACTGAAAAGTAATTTTAAACTAGATATTACTCATAGAATATAACAGAATAGAATATAATAGGATATAATAGAATAGGATAGGCTACTGTGAAGTTACCATGCAGTTGAGTTGCTTGAGATTTTAAGAGCTCAATCACATTAATAAGAATTTCTATTACATTCCAAAATTTTAATTACTTTTACTTAGACTGACCAGGCCTATATCAAATATTGATTATATGTAATTGATAACTTCTTAGAATGAATCATTAAAATATCCGAAAAATTAATTACATAACAATTATTCAAATCAACTGTTAGTATTGATTTTTTTGCTCATGTGAATAGAGAGAGCTGACAATCAAATGGCAACTGAAAAACTATTAACTTGGAATCATATAAATCAGGTCACTTTTATTCAGCTTAGAACGGCCATATTGAGATTACATGCTACAACATTACATGTCGAGTGGGAGGCAACAATTTTGTATAACTTGTGACTTATAATAATACAATTAAAATATAAAGCGAATGCAAGAAATATTTCATAGTGTTTTCTTGTCGTAAGAACCAAACTGAAATTGACTTCTCACTGTGTAGGTAGGCGCACACATATCGTCATCGGACGGACGGCACGCATCGGACGGATCGGATGATTAGATTTGATGCATTGTTTTCAATTGGAGTGCGCATAGGATGCGGATAGGTATGCGCACTCCAATTGAAAACAATGCATCAAATATAATAATCCGATCCGTCTGATGCGTGCCGTCCGTCTGATGACGATCTGTGTGCGTCTACCTTTAATCAGTAATGTCGTAGCATTGGCAGACATTGTTGAGTGTACGTTTTGTTACATTTTTTACTTTTAATTTTAATGAAAAATTCATGGCGTGAATATGTGAATCCTGGAATATTCCTTCTAGAACATTTTACTGGGTCTCATTATGGAAAATTTCTTGATATTCTGACTAGACATTTCTCAACATCTTTTTCCCATATCCTAATTTACTGTAAACTACATGTTCTCCTGCATAAAGTATGAAACCGTACCGTACTCTACCGTTATAATAAATCAATTAATTCACTAATCAGAATGCTTAAAAATGGTTTTAAAATCCCAATATTAAGTTCTATCTAAAATTCATTTTATCAATTATAAAATTACGTAAAGTAGGTACCGTACTGAAAAATTATAGTGTCGTGTAGAAGTAGCCTACTGGGATATTTGTAGACTCTATAGTATGGAGAAGTGGAATGTCAACTACAGTACCTATCACAAGACATAATACACATAAGTTTGATTTTTCTACAGCTTGAAATTTTAGCATACGATAGACCAAACCTTTCTCATCATTTCACCTCATCTTTAGAAATTATCATCTTTTAGAAAAACTGAGCGCCTTCCATACTAGTACGAAGGTACACACAACTACTCAACAATGTACGGTATCTCAATGAAACTTCTGATTTTTAAATACTTTCCTTCATTTGTTGATAATTTACTGTACCAAAATGATTGGATGTTTTGTTGAATTCTAATTTACATAATTAATTTCTGGATACTTATCAAATCTAATGTACCATTAAACTCATACATTTATTATAGATTTCATGGTTCATCCGATTTAATAAATGTCCTATCATAAAGAAAAAATAATCATAGAAGTTTACTAAAACAGTTGTGGATCGAACAGCAAAAGTAGAACCTGCTAGGCGGTGAAAATGATGGTGGAAAGTGATGGTAATGTACTATATAGTTGGAAAGAAGCTTTACAATATAGCCTACTGCTAAAATATTAAGACCTGCAGTGTTAAATCCAGTTGTCTAATGGACATTTCAGTTGAGATCGACGCCACATTGCAGATTCCAAACTGGCCTGAGCTCCTCGTTTAGTCAGGAAGTGTGGTCGTAGGATTTATATGTGTGCGATGATCTCTTATGTCGCACTGTGCAAAATAGTAGCATCGACGAAATCAAGCCAAAGAGCTGCAAAAGTAGGAAAAAACTAGTCAATTATTCTATCTTATAAATTCTCCAATCTATATAATATAGCCTTTCCCTCATCAGTTGACGCTATTGGAATAACAATAAATAATGATATGAACCAAAATTTTGTAAAATTCAATTTTACACAAAATCTTATTCACTCATTATTATTATTATATAATGAGGCTCAACTTGCCTTAGTTTGATTCAGAAGAAAACTATTCCCCATAAATGTTGCACTAAAGTATTTTATTTTTTTTTAATTTACTTGATACGTTGATTACATCCTATTCTTAATTATAGTTCCTATTCTGATTTCCGTTCGTATTTCCATGATATGAAATGAAAATGTTTTATAATTTATAATGTACAATGTATCTATAATTACCTGTAGCTTATTGTAACCAATTCATACTGTACTAATAAATGAGCTTTCACCTGGAATTATTTATCAACAAGTCGTTAGTTCAGTAAATGTTGTAGTTTTTCGATTCATTCTGTATTTTTTATGTAATGATTTCTACAGTTGTATTGGAGATTTCAACTCAACAAGTGAACAAAGAGAGGCGAAATCTCATATATTTCACAAATACTGTATTAAGTTTTCAAATGGCTTTCATTCTATCAATATGTGCTTCAGTGTTGTTAATGTTTGAATAATTTCGAAATTCATAACACATTGCTTTTGGAATATACATTTAATAACAAATTCAAAATAAAGTAGGCCTACTGGAAAATATGGTCAGTAAAAAATAATTATTGCTTTCAAAATACCAAATTATTTTGTTAAAATTATTATTTATTATCAATTCTTTTCGCTTTTGAGTAAAATTTATTAATTACTATTCATTCAAACATGTTTTCTAGCTGTCTTCTCCAATTTTCTTTACATGTTATTCTTATCCCCAAGTTCTCAAGACAAATATATTTTTGAACGTTCTTGTACATTTGTTGTTGTCTTCATAATAATTCAAGCATGTTACATTATCTTGCAATTTGTAATTAGGTTTTTAGTGCAAACATTTTGAACTGGCATTCAGCACTACTGTATTGTTTTCTTGTTTTGTAAACTAAGTTACGGTATTAATTAAAACTGTTGAATCACGGAGGAGAACACAAATGTTTCCTTCTTCTGTGGTTGAATGTTTTAAAAATAATTATGTATAGTGTTCGAAACTTGTACCTACATATCTAAAAATTGGAACACTTGGATGATTTATAAAAATGTTATATCTGTGATTCCAATAATAATAATTTGCTTTTGTAATTATGTTTATTAAATTATTAAATATTTCCAAATTGAATTTAATTTATTGATGACTCGCTACTTCCTCAACTTGTTTATCTTATTCAAATTCTATACCGTATTGATTCAACTTGGAAGAGGCTGGGGATGATGGTGCCGTGCTACCAATTTCTCCTAAATAGGTTGGATAGCATTTCACACCTATTAACCTACAGGAAGTTATCGGCTCCAAAGTGGTAGATTCTTGATAGACTATGAATGGATCTATCGCCTATGAATGAGAAATCCAGTTTTCAGAGCAAACCAACTTATAATCTTCAGAAGAATTTTGGCAATATACAACACAAATCCACAAAACAATACCTTACACACTTAAACATCCTAGCATCATTACAAGCTAAAATACTTATCCAGTTTATATAGTTGAAAACAATGGCTATAGGCTTGTAGACACACAAATCAAAATACACAAACTTAGAACACCATACAACTGTTCAAAACTCAATTTAAAACATTAAAATTCCAATTAAACAGAAAAATATTCAGAGAGCACAAAATTAGAACACTTAGCAAGCCATCATTTTTAGAGAAGACCAAACAAGTCAGAGCAAAAACCACACCTCAAAATCAGTGATGACTTCATGAACACGTCACCAATATTGAATTCCAAAAAATTATAAATTACAAGTTTAGAATTTACATTTTACATTTGTTCTCAATAAAACTTTATTTCGAAACTGTTATTTTAAATTTATATATCCTCTATATTTATAATAATCTATTAATACTGTTTCTCTGTTTCGGTGATACCATGGAATGCAACACAATTATTTACGATAAATTCTCAGTTAAAAAGTTGTCCACATATTGATTACTCTGATATTTACTATCAAGTTTTATAGATCTTGAATTGAAGATTCGATTTTAATCAAGAAAAAATGTAATATTACAAATACCCCCCTCTTGACATAAAAAAATTTACTGTTTGAGAATTTAAAGAAAAAAAATTACATTTCCAGAAAATGGAAGTTGTTGAAATTAAATTTGAGAACAGTAACAATTTTTTCTATAAAAACATTACATGTCAACTATAATTGAAAATTATTATAAAAGTTCATCAATAGCATTTGTTATACGTTTCCGATCAATATTTCAAAGTATAGAATATCAAAATTACTTTTGATTTAGCTTCATAATTTGAAGAAAATATCTCAATGGAAAGTTTAATATATATAAAGAATAGTTTTTGAAATTGCATATAAATTTAATAGATAGAAAAATTCAAATTTTTTATTGCATAAAAAAATTAGTATGTTGAATAAAAAAAAAATTTTTTAATGAATTGTTACATTTAATTTTCACATAAAATTTCAATAAATCAAAAAATGTTCATTTCTTTCACTATTGACACGGTTGATTTTATCGATGCAAATTTTGTAAAACAGTCTGTTAAGGCACTCAGTATGAGTTTCAGTTAAGTGTGACTCCAGTGTGATGACATCAGTGTTGGGCTGATCCGAATACTCATAGTGTTGGTCTGATACTTGTAGTCGACTGATGCATACCAAACTCGATACAGGTGACATCTCAGTTAGCATTGCCTCAGGCTTGTAGTAGACGGCTGCATACCAAACTTGATACAGGTAACATCTCAGTTAGCATTGCCTCATGCTTGTAGTAGACGGCTGCATACCAAACTCAATACAGGTGACATCTCAGTTAGCATTGCCTCATGCTTGTAGTAGACGGCTGCATACCAAACTCAATACAGAGTCACATAAATTTTGTATCATATAATTATACAATGTACATTTCAGGCTTGAAATGACAATGTAATTTGTTTTTTGGAAAAGAGATAGACGCTGCATACAGGATTAACTTAGGTGAGGATTAATTTAGGTAAGGTTTGGTTTTTTGATATTTTCAGCTTTCAAGGTTTAGAGTTCTGCATACAGGAATAATTTAGGAGAGGATTTTTTGAATCAATTCTTCCATGATACTGTGACTGTTATTCTGAATTCAAAGTTGTGAATGTGAACATGGATGGCAATTACCTCCAGGTAATGTGGTAGTGTTGAAGTTTGAGTTACATGGTCAGCAATAGGCGTTGGCATTGTCGTAGGCATTGGCATCAACATTGGCGCAGGCATTGGCATCGGCACAGGCATCGGCGTAGACATTGGCATAGTTATTGGTGTAGATATTGGCGTTGGCATTGGCATCGACATTGGTGCAGACATCAGTGTAGATATTGGTGTAGTTATTTGTGTAGACATCGGTGTAGTTATTGGCGTTGACATTGGCATAAGCATCAGCGTAGATATTGGCGTAGTTATTTGTGTAGATATTGGCGTTGGCATTGGCATCTACATTGGCGCAGGCATTGGCGTGGACATCGGTGTAGTTATTGGCGTTGACATTGGCGCTGGCATTGGCATCGACATTGGCGCAGGCATTGGCGTAGACATCGGTGTAGTTATTGGCATTGACATTGGCATCGACATTGGCGCTGATAGTCAATTAATGAGTCACACTAGTTCGAAAATCACCCAAATGTTCTTAACACTCTTCATAGCATTCACTTGTTGCTGATTTCGAGATTCACGTGATAATTATTTCGATGTTAATGTCCATGCTGTACCTGTTATCTTAAAATGCTTATAAACTAAAAAGAAAATTTTTATTAGACTACCAATACAATCTAATACACATGAAAATTATTTCTAAGTATATAATCAATATAAAAATGAAATTTGTTAACATCTTATTATACAGTCAGCAATACATATTTTGTGAAATTTCCTCAAACTCAATGGAGACATCAATCACAAAATTTTAATAAAAAAAATAATTTCATTTCCATTTATTCACTGTTCAAATAACAAAATTTAATCCATTCTTCAAAATTTAGAACATAAACAAATACATGTTACATAAATTTCATTACACCCTGTATCATTATCAAAATTTAAAAAAAAATCAGATCATCACAACAAAAATAATTTCAATACATATTTCAATAATTTCAGACAATTTGTCTTCTATTCACAATCATTTCATAATACAATATATCTGCATTTCATTATCATTTAGTATAACATTTCATTTATAGCATTTATAGCAAATTCATTTCACATTTATGATTTATCATTCAGGAATTCAAAATTATTTATGTGGACACATTTATAAATTTTCATTTTAATTTTTTGTTCAAATATTGTATAAAAAGCAAATTATTAAATATTATTAATCATCGTTTGTTGGATACTATAGTTTATTTCGACTTTTCAATGTTCTAAACACAAACTACATTTCATGACAAAACTTTACTATCAATCTTTAAACAAGAAATCATTCAAAACATCAATAATATTTTGCTTCAAAGGCAATCAATATTTATAAGTAATCATCTGCATCTATGGCAATCAACATAAGTAATCAACACAAAAAATATTATCTCATTACTGCCTCTCTAAGTCATAACCTCTGTTATTCCTTCTTTAGGCAATAATGGGTTTCCATCTCAAAAAACAATCACATACCAGCAAAATTCTAATTAACAAACCCCACTAAAAATTCTACATACACTCCAGCATCCATTTCAAACGATAATCAATCATATCAAAATTTATAGAACAGTTTTTAAAATTTAGAAAAAGACATCAATTACAAAAACTTTAGAGAAATTTTAATCTTTAACTCATTTCAATTAATAATATGACAAGACGTTTTTATTTAATGAAAACATTATTCAAGTTAACTTTAATTTATATTGAACATCTCATATATATGGTGACACAATTCATTAATACTTTAAAATTTTGAAGTTTTATTATTATAACAAAAGTATTTATACATAAGATTAAATTTCAGTATGTTCTAAATTGTACCATTTATTTTTTAAATAATTTCAGAATTTGAAGACTGTATAATAAGTACAAACATTTCAAGATTACAATACAAAGACGATCAAGATGAATAATGGGTAAATAAGTTCCCTAAAAAATACAAATAAGAGAAAAAGAAAAATTGAGTAAATAAATTTCCTAAATAATACAAGGAAGAGAAAGATTAATTAGAGCCTATCCTACATGTCAGTTCTAAACTTTCTAGTATATATTTTTTTAATAGAAATATACTGAAAATGAGAATATGGGACATAATTTGCTCTGAAAAACCTAGTTACCTAATATAATACCTGACAAAAAATAGACATAATTAAAATATGTAATACATGATGAAAAAATATACCGCAAGCAAACAATTATTTACACTACAATAGATAGATTTTAAAAAAGTTAAGTTTTATCAACAATTTAAAGATTAGGAAAATAAGCTACTATTTTAACTTCCAAAATTATTTCAGAAAAATACAAATTTAAATGACTATGGACAAGATTGGTTAAGATATGCATCATAGAAGAATTTTACTGAACATTACACAGAAACAGGAAAGAACCGAAATTTGAAAAGATTAAGGGCCAAGAAAAATAGGCTACAGGAAAGAAAAAAGAAACAATTATGGACTCTTACCATACACTGCATAGTGATTATGCTATTCTGAATCCCGGCATAACACAGGATTCCTAATCATTGTGTGCTTTCTGATGGTATTTCTCCATCATATATTGATTGACTATCATAATTTTACCTGTACTTATCTCTTCAAGTTTGAAACACCCTTTATTGAGATAATCTCTTACTATGTAAGGTTCACGATATTTAGGACACAGCTTGGCAGAAAACTTCTTCAGCTTGCTCGACAAAATGTAATTTCGAATTACAACTAGATCATCAACCTTGAATTTCTTAGCAATGTTAAAACGAGAAATATAATACTCAGTACTCTTAGATAAGTTTGGCTTATATTTTCCAAATCTCAAATCATTTCTAGCAGACTAGCCGTCAGGCTCGCTTCGCTTGCCATATATGTCTAGCCAGGGGGCTCCGCCCCCCTGGACCCCCGACTGGATTGTCCAAGAATGAGATCAGCAGGCTCGCTTCGCTCGCCTGCATTTTTCATTTGAGCATTTTTATCATATGTTAGGACAATCCAGTCGGGGGTTCAGACTAAACGTCTGGCTAAACAGATATGGCAAGCGAAGCGAGCCTGACGGCTAGTAATATAATATGACTGAATGTTGTCTGACCACATTCTAGCAATGAATTTTCTCTTTAAATTCTTCAAAGTTATTTACATCAAAATGGATGAAAATCCACCAATCACGATGAGCAAAATTTGAATTAAAATTGTTTTCCAAAATACCTTTAATTTTGATCCAGTTTGTGATTTAATTTCTCTCAAGATACTCGGTCAAGTTTACTAAGAAATGCATTGGATTCTTTTTGTCAATTTGCATTTGGAATTCAAACCTATCGAAATTACTATTGTTACCAGTAAGATTACACATTGGTGTTGACATGTTAATTTTATTTATGTTTTTCCTAACCTCAGTTATAGCAGCTGTATTTTCTTGACAATCTATTTTCAAAGAGGATAATACCTTGATTTCCTTGTCTACTTTTTCGTTTAATTCTACAACCTCTTTTTCAACATGCTTAATACTTTCATTATTTTCTACATTGATAGCATTTTGTGTCATATTTTGTTGCTCAACTATGATCTTATTTTTATTTACTCTTTCATTAACCTCATTGACCCTATCAGAAACTTGAATGATTTTGTTTTGCATTGATTTTTCTACATCTAACATTGATATTTCAAGATCATTAGTTTTCTGCTGTACATGACCTATTTCTTTGTGATTTTTACTTAATGTATCATTTATCTCTTTTATTTCCTGCTTTGTACTAACCTGATCTAGTCTTATGCTAGCAAATTCTTGCTTCATATCATCAAACCTAGCATTTTGATCTTGTTTCAAATTATCAATCTTAGCATTTTGCTCATCAATCTTAGCATTTTGCTCATCAAACCTTTGTGTTAGGAATGCTATGAGATTTATATCATTTTTAGCTCCTACCATACTTGTTTCATTTGATATTTCTACTACTTCCTCATGAATTGTTACATTTGAAACATTTTCACTTACAGCTACACTATCGTTTGAGTCATTGTTTAAGGTTAGGTCTAAATCTTAAGATTCTTCATCTAAGTTTTGAATGTTTTCACTGGATAAAACTTCATTATTTTTATTATTCTCCATCTTGCTACTGCGTAAAAAATATTTACTCATTAGAACCTGAACTTTTTCGAACCGATTTCCCACTCAGCAGCATCTCCCATTCATAATTCATCAAGATATCTATCCTACCAATAATTTTTTATAACCAGGGATATATTTTGTAGTTTGAGTCCCACACCAGGGCGTACCATTTGGGACATATTTATTTTGTAATTCGGTCCCACCAGGGGTACCATTTGCCATGCTACCAATTTCTCCTAAATAGGTTGGATAGCATTTCACACCTATTAACCTACAGGAAGTTATCGGCTCCAAAGTGGTAGATTCTTGATAGACTATGAATGGATCTATCGCCTATGAATGAGAAATCCAGTTTTCAGAGCAAACCAACTTATAATCTTCAGAAGAATTTTGGCAATATACAACACAAATCCACAAAACAATACCTTACACACTTAAACATCCTAGCATCATTACAAGCTAAAATACTTATCCAGTTTATATAGTTGAAAACAATGGCTATAGGCTTGTAGACACACAAATCAAAATACACAAACTTAGAACACCATACAACTGTTCAAAACTCAATTTAAAACATTAAAATTCCAATTAAACAGAAAAATATTCAGAGAGCACAAAATTAGAACACATAGCCAGCCATCATTTTTAGAGAAGACCAAACAAGTCAGAGCAAAAACCACACCTCAAAATCAGTGATGACTTCATGAACACATCACCGATATTAAATTCCAAAAAACTATAAATTACAAGTTTAGAATTTACATTTTACATTTGTTCTCAATGAAACTTTATTTCAAAACTGTTATTTTAAATTTATATATCCTCTATATTTATAATAATCTATTAATTCTGTTTCTCTGTTTCGGTGATACCATGGAATGCAACACAATTATTTACGATAAATTCTCAGTTAAAAAGTTGTCCGCTTATTGATTACTCTGATATTTACTATCAAGTTTTATAGATCTCGAATTGAAGATTCGATTTTAATCGAGAAAAAATGTAATATTACAATGGTTACATCATGTGCCTCATTATACTGTTTATTGTTGGTAATGTGATGGGTTGATAATCAATGATAATCAGATATGAATAAAATATATTAAAGTATATAAAATAAATGAAGATTCTGAATGAATAATTATTGTTATTTTTACCTGAATGAAGCAGACGACAAGGCCAACTATGCCCACTATGTGTAAACGCTGAACAAACCACATCTGCACCTGTTCAGCACACCCCTTGCTGTACCAAAAGTCGGCATTATTTGCTTGGCCACAATCTGAAAAATACATGATCAAGTAATAACCTTCTTAGAAACAATTCAATAAAACGGAAACTAAGTTGAGTAAGCCAATTAATTACACATTGTCCGTTAGACCTATATGTGTGGAGCTTTCAAAGAATTTTTATATTGATGGCAGAAATCAACAAATTTAATAATAAACCACTTTTTGATATTAAAAAGAACGACCAGCAGTCAGATTTTTTCCAATAAATTATGAATTTATCACTCACTGTGACAACGAGATTCTTCGGCAGGTCCGCCATCTTTCTGGTTCTACTCATAGACAAGTAAAAGGATAGGATGGAAATTAGTGTGCTGTTATTGGTGTCTATTGAGTTTGCTATGGCTGAGAAGGTAATCAAAGAGGATGTGGAATTTGAAGTTGGTTTGTTCGTTTTATATACATTGTCTATTGCTTTTAAATTGAGTGTATATTTCAACTTGTTTCATTGTGTCTAGTTCTGGTCCTTTGTTTTTTATGTGTATGACTTGTATATCGGTATTTATGTTTGTGTTTGTGATTTTCTTGTATTATAGGTGGTCTGCGAATGCACATTTTAGTCCCTGAATATTCCTTGTATCTTTGATTGAAAGAACGGCCTGTCTGTCTGATGTAGAATTTATCAGCACATTCAGAGCATTTCAGCTTTCATACTCCTGGGTGAAATAATGATTCGACCAACAGAACCCAATCGACAAACTACTTCAAAAAATCAAAAATAAAAAACAAGAAAAGGACAAAAATGAAAAGTTCTCAACAATGACGTACATAAACAATAGATCCAACAGAATAGGAAGTATGTTTCGAAAATCTGGGTATGAAAAGTGAAATCTGGGTTTTAAGTGACATTTAGAACAAAAAATAAAACATGCACGCAAATCAGTAAGAGAGAAAATATTCAGGACATCAGAAAACTCCCAGGAGTATACAAGTTGAAATGCTCTGAATGTGATAAATTAGACATCGGACAGACAGGCCGTTCTTTTAATCAAAGATACAAGAACTCTTGTTGAAGATATTTCATTGATCAATGCAATATCTCAACTGGGGTAATGTAGATTCCAATCCAAATTATCTGTTTCAATTCAATCACTATTATTAATCGAATTGTGTGCGACAGCCACTCTTCATGGGAGTCAATGGAAGCTGTGAGAGTGAGTATTTTTTGTAACCGTGACATCTCACAATTCGGTTCCTATAGTGCCACAGACTGCCAGATTTGTCCGCCTGCTATTTTCTTCATGTGGAGCAAACTCAAATCAAAAGTTTGCACAACTCAACCAATAACTGTTGTTGAATTAGAACAGATAGATAATCCAGAATGAAATTCACAATATCCTAGTTGAAATGTTCTACCCATTGATGATAAATTTCTAACACAAATTTCAGAAGTGTATTCCTACATCTTTCTCCTGCATAACTACAAAGCCTCATTCTCGAAAAATGATAAATGTGATTTATAGCATTGATATAATATAGAAATTCGATTCTCCTTCTTCACTCTTCTCTTACAGTACGGCATTTAAAAAAGTATTCGTTATTCTCGGTTAAATGCTATTAGATCGTACATGATAACAGTTTTTGTCCTCTTCCTGCATGAGCAGAGCTTTATTAGTGAACGCTTACTTCAGCGTCTAGCTTCTATCTGTGTATTACACTTGAAATACTGTAGGCCTACTTGAAACAATTTTATTTTTTGTCTTTTCAGTCCATAATTATCTTTGATTTTTTAATGGAGTTTGATATACTTTTGAACAAATTCATCAGCAACTTTTGAACATAATAGGCTATAGACATCCAGGCCTAATGCCGAGGATTTTGAGCAATAATAAAAAATTAAACAATAACAAACAATGATAGCTGAATTGAGAGAGTTTCAAGATCAATAATTTTCCAATAATAAACCTTTGTCAATGTTCAAGTCAAGTAATAAACATTGAATAACTGAAAAAAGGATATACATAATTTGGTATCATATATGTATCAGGCTCAATGACGGTGTCCTCGAGAACCCCCCCCCCCTGTCCTGTAGTGAGGTCCAAGTTATAATAGCATTTTTTGATTAACATTGGTGTTGCTATTTTTTTTTTGTCTATCATTCGACAAAGCAGGTAGCGCTATCCTTTATTAGCACCGAAATATTCAATCTCAATTATGAAAATTGAATTATTATTAAATCATTGAAAATATATTTTCTTGATGAATAAAATATAGGCCTAATTGATTTTTTTTAACAAGGATGAATAGTATTGATATTACATCAGTACCGGTTGATCAGCTATCTTCTAAAGAAGGCAGTGGCAAGGCAGAGAATCGGCGACACTTTTCTATCTTTCTCCATTGCTAATAAAACGTGGACCTCACCATAGAGTCATTGATAAATAAAAATTTCCATGTTGATTCTGTATGAAATGATAATTTTAGGCATACAAACTCACACGTTAGATTTTGGTACTGAGGGATGCAGCAGGAATCTGGCACAATTTTCTTCTCCGGCCAAGCTTTGATATCAAACCAATCTTCATAACCAGTCACTCCACAGCAATGAAACTGTACAAAAAAAATACTGAATAGAAATTTTCATAGAACTCATCAATATCAATAGTTTTGTTTTTTTTAATTATCCATTATATACCATAATCATTTAGAGAGTTTTAATGGAAAAAAAAATTTTAATTAAATAATTAGCCAACTAAATAGTGAAATTATTTGGGAAATCTGTGATATTCTTCCAGCCAAGGAACAGTGTAAGGCTCTATCTTATAGAGAGAAGATAGCATAAATATAGCTTACGCTACCCATTTCCCTCTACGGCACTATTACTCACTCTAGCGCGACTCCAGTCAATCGTACGATTCCAGTCGCAGATAGCTTCTGTCTTTTCGACCTTTCAACTTGACTTATTTGAAATTGTGTAGTTAAAGACTTATTTTGATCAAACTCTATTGTAATGGTATTTTATCAGAAATTTTACTACTTGTACAACAAATTTGAACTTGTTCTAGTTTATATTCACGATATTTCACTTTAAATCCTAACCTCATTTTATTGAATATAAAAATGATACTGTATAGTCGTCTCACTCTTCTTGCGACCAGCATGTCGAGTCGCCAGGAAGCTCAGTCGAGAGTACCGTATCCAATGAATAGATTTGGAGTGCAAAAAATCCAATCAGGGATTATCTTTTCATTTGATGTTGGGGTTATTATTAGTTTTAAGGACCCGTGTTATCGGATGGGCAAGTGAAAATGTCGGTCCCGGTTGAAGTATGACAGTCGTAAGGCCCATTGATGGCCTAAATTATATATATTCAGGCAAGGTCGGACCTTCCCGCAAGGGACTCCCCACCAACAAAAGCCATATAAATGTACCGTACCTACTTTTACTAGTGTTAAGGAGGAGTTAGTTGATGGTTGAAGTTAGCTTAAAGGAAGGCTTGAGGTTGGTTTTTTAGTTTTAAAATGACAATATACTAATATTATTAATTTTTTAATTTTGAATTAAAAATTTTGACAAACCACACACATCGCTGATGTATGGTCGAGTCGCTTTGCGATTTGAGACGCGCTGATGTGAGTAGTGCCAATAATATCAATCAATCACACAATAACTCGTTGTTTATTAACAAAATACAAAACTAGTCCACCACCAACTTTTTCCTATAGTCTTATTATTCTACTCAGCCACAACAAAACTTTATTCGTACTTAAATAGTATCAATAAATGTAAATGAAATAGTGTTTCCAATAAAAACTTCCTAACTCACACTAATACAGATTCCTTGAGAGTTTCTCCTCGTCTCCATGCTTCAATAAGCATGGAATAAAATAATAAATAAAATAATTCATGTGAGAATATGCTACACAAATTGATCCTGCGGCAAGAAGTAATTTGTATCGATTTGGGATGGAAAGGATAAGATCCGTCTCCTTTCTTTAAGGCTAGTATTAAAGTTGAAACATATTTAGTAAAACATTTTGTTTAAAATATTATTATTCTTCTTCTGAAGATACCCATACACTATATACCTAGAGTGAGGTTTACGTTATAGGATGGCAGTGGAGAGGAGAACTAACAACGTTTCCGATCCTCTGTCATGTCAATGCCTTCTATAGACGGTAGCTGATACAGGTTTACTGATGTCATATTAAATGTTCATTCTCGTTTAAAATAATCAATTATATTTCATTAAGCAAGAAATTATATTTTTCAATAATTTAATAATGAATTTTCATAATGAAAATTAAATATTTTGTTAATAATTTGTATCAATTCTACATTGTTAAAAGACGATCTGGCAACAGAGCAAAGCGCGAAAGTGATAGCGCTATTCGCTTTGTTGAATGATAGACAAGGATAGCAATAACATTGCAAATCAAACCCTGCCATTATAATTTTGACCTTACTATAGTTCCACAAATTCCAATTGGGAGAACTTTCAATATACGGTACATGTCTAGTTCAGTGAGAAGTAAGTATTAGGCCTAATAAGTAAGTACCGGTAAGCCATGAATATCAGCATCTTGAATTACGATTCATTTCAATATTTTGATTGAATTATTTCATTCCAATTGGATATTTCAATATATTATTTTTTTTATTCCAATATGTAATTTGATCTGAGACCCGTTAGGTCGGCCACTATCGACAGGACAAGAGTGTCGAACTTGTGTGAACGAAAAAGACATTCACGCAAAAGACACCGAACGAAGAAACAGCTGTTCGACAGTAGCTTCTGATATAAAATAACGGGTGCGCGACGAGGTGCCACCCCGACTACTTGACACCCCGACTACTTGTCCCCTTTTAAAACCGGTTTTTAGGGGACAAGTAGACGTGAGCCATACCCGTCTAGTTGTATCCTTTCTGAGGAGGTGACAACTAGTCGGGGGGACACCCTGTCGTTAGGGTGCGAGGTGTCAAGTTGTCGTTTTCCAGAATGACCAGGTTCCAGAATGATTCGATTCCAAAATGACCAGGTGCCAAGTAGTCGGGGTGACAACTAGACGGCTACCCAAATAAACCACTGGAAAATTACAAATTATAATGATACAAGAATATAATTAAACCTTGAATAGAGCAGTAAAGAAAAAATGACCGATGAAAAATATTTTTTATTCCAAGCCTTTTGCTGATGACACAACATGCATAACGAACGTGTGTTAACACATTTTCAACACATTTGTCTTTGCCACACCCTTGAGAAGTGAACATGATGTACAAGCAGTTTACTTCTCAAGGGTGTGGCAAAGACAAGTATATATATCACTTAACAGAAAACACTTTAAAGTTTTGTAATATAAATATAAACAGGATACACATGACACGGATAGATTAAAAACACTTGGAAACCTACATTCAAACAAGAATTTTCGGGGGCTGGGCCCCCTTTGTCAATCAACCAGGAAGTGAAGTGGTGCAGATTTCAATATTCTAACGGTCGTGACCACAGTGATCTCTACCGCGTCTCTGTGGTCACGACCGTTAGAATGTTCAAATCTGCACCCCTTCACTTCCTGGTTGATTGACAAAGGGGGCCCAGCCCCCAAAAATTCTTGTTTAAATGTAAGTTTTTAAGTGTTTTTAATCCATCCGTGTCGTGTGTATCCTGTTTATATATATATATATATATATATATATATATATAATATATATATATATATATATATATTATATATATATATATAGGGTGATTCATAATTATGGTAAAATATTTTAATACGTGTAGTAGAGGTAAAAATAAGAAAAAAGTTCATACAAACATATATCCATAAACGCTCCATTAGCGAGCTATACAGAGTGAAAGATTTCACCCGGAATTCAGTTTCTCTGGTGAAATACACCGATGCTGAATTGTTTGGGGACTAGTTTTTGAAAAACTTATGCTGGATTCATATGGAAAAATATCTGAAAAATTGAATAAAACTAGTCTGGAAGCTGTAGTGTGAGTAGTTTTTGAGAAAAAAGTTGAAATATGCAAAAAATCTAAGTAGAAGAACACAGACTTCTACATTTGATGCCCAATAACTTTCTTTAATGATCAGTAAACAAATAAATTTTCGCAATAAAAATTGTAGAGAATTTAATTCTGAAAAGAATTATGTAAGCTGTGTAAACTAAATTCAAATAAAAGTTGAATATAATGTATTCTTATGTAGTACATTACACCACAAAAATTTGCTGTTATATGAGGAGAGAACTAATAACTCATAAGTTGTAGCTGATTGCAAATAGAATATTCGGTTTTTTATGAGAAGTTTTTTTTTTATATGAAAGTAGCATATCTGAATGACATTAAACTTATACCAAAAGACTAGTAGATTATGCCATTAAGCCTGGGAGGAAGCTCGAACAGAAGTAGATGATATCCTATGATTCCTGCCCAAATGTTTACTGAAAACTGATGTTGTGGAAGCATTAGGATTGATGGCATGAGGATTCTCAGCTGCCCAAATATGTTAGTTGTGGACGTTAACGATTGCTGTTCTTGTCAAGTGTGCCTCGTCGGTAAATAAAACGGTTGTTAAAAAGTTTGGGTAAACAAGTTTTACTAAAAACCATCGGCAAATACCAGCATGGGGAATACAGTCTTGTGGCAATAGAGTATGAACTTTCTGGAGGTGGTATGGATGTAATTGTTGCTCTTTTAGTATCCTCCAAATAATAGATTAATTGGCATTAAACTGCACTGACAATTCTCTTGTGCTCTTCTCTGGATGTTCATAAATGTCATTAAGAACTTGTTCTTCTAACCCAACAGTCATAGTAGATCGGGGTCTGCCTGCATAAATGTGCTCTTTGGATATCAAAGAATCTGTTTCAGACAGACGTTGATGAATAGTGGCAAAAAACATTGAACTTGGACATACTCGGTTAGGAAAGTTCTCTTGATACAAACGTCTTGCTTCAGTACTATTACAGTAGTGTCCCATTCCATACATTAAATGCATGTCAGCTAATTCAGAGTATGAATAATGTCTAAAATTACCTGCCTAATTTTTTAAAAAGTTAACACTTAACACAAAAGCAAAGTGAAATGGTTACAAATAACTGGTTAATAGATTAAACAAAAAACACAGCGCAGCTACAGTTGGCCTAACTTACAGTTTGTTTTTTTTTTGTTCAACAGTGAGCTAAAATATTTCTGAAAATAATTTTCAGCTGATAATTTCTTTTGAATATTTTCTTATTTAAAACAAAATAAATCAGCTGTTTTGGAACAGCTGTTATTAAAATCCATGTTTCATTTGCAATCAGTTACAACCTATGAGTTATTAGTTCTCTCCTCATAAAACAACAAATTTTTGGGGTGTAATGTACTACATAAGAATACATTTTATTCAACTTTTATTTAAATTCATTTTACACAGCTTGCATCATTCTTTTCAGAATTAAATTCTCTACAATTTTTATTGCGAAAAATGATTTGTTTACTGGTCATTAAAGAAAGTTATTGAGCATCAAACATAGAAATCTGTGTTTTTCTACTTAGATTTTTTGCATATTTCAACTTTTTTCTCAAAATTACTCACACTACAGCTTCATATGGCACATATGGCACATATGGCACATATGGCACATAACAGAAGCTATATATATATCAATAAAATATATCAATGTATCAATAAACAGGATACACACGACACGGATAGATTGAAAACTCTTAAAAACTTACATTTAAACAAGAATTTTTGTGAGCTGGGCCCCCTTTGTCAATCAACCAGGAAGTGGAGTGGTCACTTCAGACCTTTTTCTCTCCATCCATCTGTACCGTGAAATCTGTGGTCTCTGCTGCTACAATTGAGTGTGGTTGACTATTGGATTCAAAACTGCAGTCTGCTCGGTTGAGGAAGGAGACTCAGTCTCCGAAAATTTCCCCCCATTTCTAATGTAAGTTCTTGAGTGATTTCAATCTATTTTTATTGTGTCTCCTGTTTTAATTTGTATTACAAACTTTAAAGTGTCTTCTGTTATGTTATAACACTTAAAAACTTACATTAGAAATGGGGGGGAGATTTTCGGAGACTGAGTCTCCTTCCTCAACCGAGCAGACTGCAGTTTTGAATCCAATGGTTGACCACACTCAATTGTAGCAGCAGAGACCACAGATAACATGGTACAGATGGATGGAGAGAAAAAGGTCTGAAGTGACCACTCCACTTCCTGGTTGATTGACAAAGGGGCCCAGCTCACAAAAATTCTTGTTTGAATGTAAGTTTTCAAGTGTTTTTAATCTATCCGTGTCATGTGTATCCTGTTTTTTATATATATATATATATATATATAATATATATATATATATATATATATATTATATATAATATAATATATTATATATTATATATAATAATATATTTGGTTGATTGTCAATCAACCAAATATTTGTTTTTAATCTATCCAATCAACCAAATATATTATATATATATATATATATAACTTTGAAGTCTGTAATATAGATAGAAACAGGAGACACAATACATAAATAGATTGAAAACACTTGAAAACTTACATTAGGAACAGAAATTTTTGAGAAAGAACTGAGTTCCCTTCCTCAACCGAGCAGACAGCAGTGAGTGGTACATTTTGAAATCCAATGGTCGTGACCACAGAGTACACATAGAGAGTCAATTGTAGCAGCAGAGACCACAGATTACACGGTGCAGACAGATGGAGAGAAAAAGAGTACAGATTCAGGGGACATCATGGGGTATTTAGGGGGCGGTTACAAACGGGATATTTGAAATTTGAGTGGGTTATGAATAAGGAAAGGTGTAGTTTATGAATTGATAGAGAAGAGGAGATTTAAAATTAGAAATCAAAAAAGAATTAGACAAAATTGGAGAAAGGAAATGTAGAATTGAACTTGAATGAAATTTCTTTTTCATTTTTATTGGACATTTAATATATATTTGATAGCTGTAAAATTTATTATGATATGATGAAATTTATTTCAATTTAATTAAACAGTTGGTGTAGAGTTGATAGCTATCAATGGTACTATTGCTGTCTGTTGAAACCAGGACTGGAAGCAGCTCCAAGCACCCAAATAAAAGCCAATTCTTCCCTCTTGACATCTATGGAGGGGGCTTTGGGAGGGAGGGTGGCAAGGACTTTGACTTTGAAGCATTGGTCAAGGTTCTTGTTGTGCTCAGAGCCATGTGTAGGGATGGGTAGGGAAGTATTATTTTTAAAGGAAGCCCTGTGATTGCTGCTACATTCATGGAATGGAATGGAATGGAATGTTCAAATCTGCACCACTTCACTTCCTGTTTGACAAAGGGGGCCCAGCTCCCGAAAATTTTCGTTCAAATGTAAGTTTTTAAGCGTTTTTAATCTAGCCGTGTCGTGTGTATCCTGTTTCAATTTATATGTATATATATCCTTGCTTCCACTTTACATAGTACTCAATATCCCTTCTCTCATTTCCCTCAACGTTAAACACCATGCTACAATTTCATCCTAACTTTGCTTGCAATTACTGGTTCCAACAAATTCATTTTCATTCCAAAAAACTCTCCAAATACATTAGTCACGTTGAATTCCTCTCCACCTGCGAACTTCTTCAAATACCTCCAAATGGTTTATCAATACAACTCCCACTATCTGGTCTTTCTCCCCAATTCCACCCACCTTTGTTCCAATTCCAACATCAGATTTCACTGCAGTTTCTTGATATTGTTCATGAACAGTACACTCTATCTGTCAACTCCAATCTCGGTCAACTTATTTCTTTTGTGAAACTGATTAATCTTCACAATGATCCTCCCCTATCCAATATCCTAAAAAAATCAGATTGTGCTCTAGAGAAAAACAGAAACTCTCACCTTGAAAAACTTCCTGTACAAATCCCACTTCAAAAATAGTCTGCCTCTTCAAATGCATCATTCCAACATTACCAACCCCCCCCCTCATCAGTGACAAACCCAGCCTTGCCTCACTCTTGAACCTACCACCACCCTGCCATATTTTGCCCTCCTTACCCAAACGTTTGCCCCAACAATCTACATCTCCTTCAATCCATCAAGAAAACGTTGAAAATCCCTCTGTCCTCAACCTATCCTCAAGAAACCTTTCACCTACAGATCAATCATTCCTCAACAAGGGTCTCTCTTTTGCCCCAACTCCCAAACTTAATGCCATAAACCTTCTCTCTGATACTGTTCACTTCACTAGATATCTCAGATGGCGAGTATACTTCAGTGGCAACAACACTTCTGACCCTTCTTGCCCTCCCCCCTCGACTACTTCTGACCAAACCATCAAAAAGTTTGCCCCAAAATCCAATCGTGAACCCAAGTCTCTCCCAGCCAACTACCCTGTTGAAATCTTCTGCAATTTACTCCTGAACAAAGTCAGCTCTAAAAAATTCATTGAAACCCTCACTCCAACCCCCAACCTCACACCTCAAGAGTTCAAATCCATCAAAGACCTTTGCTCTGACCCCAGTATTTTCATCACCAAAGCTGACTAAGGCTCAACTGTAGTCTTACAGAACAACACAGATTACATCGATGAAGCCAACCGGCAAATCACCAACCCTGAACAGTATCAACTCCTGCCTTCTGACCCTACTCCACAAATCCAAAAGAAAGTCTTAAAATGTCTGATGCAATACGGTCCATCTGAAGGCCTCTCGGACTCAGACATCAACATCCTTTTGCCAGACTCTCCCAACACACCACACTTCTATCTTCTTCCAAAAATTCATAAAGAAGGCAATCCTGGGCGTCCCATTGTTTCAAGCATAAATGGCCCAACTGAATGAATCTCTGCTCTTGTTGATTTCCACCTCCAACCCAGTGTTGCCTCCTTACCCTCTCATATCAGAGACTCCTTCCAGTTCATAGATATCCTAAGAAACACAATCCTTCCAACTGACCAACAACTCCTCCTTGTTACCATTGATGTAGCCCCCCTTTACACTTCCATCCCCCATTCTGATGGCTTAAAACCCCTTGAGCATTTCCTTTCCTCACAACCCACACCCTCCACCCCTTCAACCTCCTTCCTAGTAAACCTTGCCAAACTGGTGCTCACAAGCAATGCCTTCAGGTTTGAAGATGAATATTATCTTCAAGCCCAGGGTACAGCGATGGGCACCAGGATGGCACCATCCTATGCAAACATATTCATGGGCCTCCTTGAACAAGATTTCCTTCCCAAACAAACCCTATCCCCCCTGATATGGCTCCATTTCATTGACGACATATTCCTCATATGGCCTCATGGACATGATACCCTCTCCCACTTCCTCAATCAACTCAACTCCAACTCCTCTCTCTCTCCTTCACCTGGAATATTTCTGAATCCTCCATCAACTTCCTAGATGTCAATGTAATCCTTTCCAATTCCAATACCTTATCCACCAATACTTTCACCACATCCACCAACACTCAACAGTCCCTACACTTTGAAAGTTGCCATCCCTACCACATCAAAAGATCCCTCCTACGTTCCCTCTCAATCCGAGGCCAAAAAATTTGCAGTGATCCCCACCATCTTGACCAGTACCTCAAAAAACTCCACCAATCCCTCCTGAAATGTAACTATCCTGAAAGGTTGCTACAGAAACAAATCTCCTCCAAAACTGGCACTAATCCAACGACAAAAAATTCCCAAATCCCACAAACTCCAAAGTTCTGTACCACCTACTTCCCTGGAATTGAAAACCTCAAACCTGTCCTTAAAGATCTGTTCCATGTATGTCGTCTCCTCCAGCAACCACCTACCCTCATTTATAAGCAACCTCCCAACCTCAAGAAAATTCTCAGTAAAAACAAATCACTCACCTCTGATGAAATCCCAACTCCACCTGGTACCCTACCTTGCAAACGCCCCTACTGTAAAACCTGTCCTATCACTGATTCTTCCATATCCTTTACCAGTCTTATCACCAACTACACCCACCAAATCCATCAATCCAGTAATTGCATCTCCAAACATTGCATCTACCTCCTTTCCTGCAACTTCTGTCCTGCCTTCTACATAGGTGAAGCCACCACTGCCCTAAACCTCCGGATCAACAATCACAGGGCTTCCTTTAGAAATAATACTTCCCTACTCATGGCTCTGAGCACAACAAGAACTTTGACCAATGCTTCAAAGTCAAAGTACTTGCCACCCTCCCTCCCAAAGCCCCCTCCATAGATGTCAAGACAGAAGAATTGGCTTTTATTTGGGTGCTTGGAGCTGCTTCCAGTCCTGGTCTCAACAGACAGCAATAGTACCATAGCTATCAACTCTACACCAACTTTTTAATTAAATTGAAATAAATTTCATCATATCATAATAAATTTTACAGCTATCAAATATATATTAAATGTTCAATAAAAATGAAAAATAAATTTCATTCAAGTTCAATTCTACAACTCCTTTCTCCAATTTTAGTGTAATTCTTTTTCGATTTCTAATTTTAAATCTCCTCTTTTCTATCAATTCGTAAGCTACACCTTTCCTTATTCATAACCCACTCATATCTTAAATATCCCGTTTGTAACCGCCCCCTAAATACTCCATAATGTCCCCTGAATCTGTACCCTTTCTCTCCATCCGTCTGCACCGCGTAATCTGTGGTCTCTGCTGCTACAATTGACTCTCCGTGCGTACTCTGTGGTCACACGACCATTGGATTTCAAACTGCAGTCTGCTCGGTTGAGGAAGGGAACTCAGTTTCCGAAAATTTCCCCATTTCTAATGTAAGTTTTCAAGTGTTTTCAATCTATTTATGTCTTATGTCCCCTGTTTTAATTCATATATAATTATATAGTGGCAGCTGTTTCCGTTTCACAAGACTAAATTTTTTTATTAGTTTGTGTACATAAAATAAGTTGAGGCTTGGCCCTCCATCCGATGAAATTACAGCATTGCCAGAATGTATAAAATTGAAACTTTCTCAATTTTCCATTTAACTACAGAATTGTAAGTAGAAATTTCATCCCTGATATTCCAGTAGTGCTAAGAACGTTTCAGGGTTGAAGGATTAAAACGAAACTCTATTTCTCCCATGAAATTGGAAACATCGCGAAAATAGGGATTTCATTTTTGAATATCACTTCTTTCAGAAATATGGAGTGTCATGATAAGTAAGAATTTCTTATAAAAATAACGGGGATGATACTCTGCATACAATTCTATGGTTAAATTAGTAATTGGAGAAATTTCACACGATTTGGCAACACTGGTAGGCCTAATTTCTTCGGATGGAGGGCCAAGTCTCAACTTATTTTCGACAAACTATAATCTTGGTTTTACAGTTAATGTTTACTTAAAAGTTTTACTTAACTGTTTTAAAAGTAAAACAGTTTAATGTTTTACTTTTGTACCATTCAAATATTCGTTCTAGAATCAAATGTCGAACAATTAAATATATTTAATATGAAGGAGTAGCCTATATAAAAAGGAGATGTTAAATAAAGTTGTCATTCCTATAAATTGTTGATAAATGAAAGCAAACAATAAACTTATTCATAAACAGAGGCGATTGAGATGAATTTAATGTTAGCTCTGAGAGTTGGAATTTTTACCTGAGTGGGAATTTTTACCTGATTGTGAATTTTGTTCCATATTTTCTCTAAACCATTGCCAACGGGGTTTCTGTAATGGTATTCGATGCCAGCCAATAATTCATCTTTCAATACTGAACTCAAATTCCCTCGAAACACAAACGCCAATGTTGCAAACAAAAACTCCAACAGGAACATGAAGATCACCATACAAAAGTACTAAAACAGAGAATAATTTTATTAATTATATTATATTATCATGTTTGCATAGGTCTGCCGTATTGTTTAGTTACGATTTTTTCCAATACGGTAAGCTTTAAGCTAATTGAATATTAGTTTGCACCATGGAATGAGGTGCAATGGAGCTTCTCTTTTAGGATATAGTATAATTGCTGTTTTACTTTTGACTTATTAATGAGAACTAGACTTCTATAATAAATGTTTTTTATATGATTTAATCCTCAATCGATTAGTAAAGTCTGTTTCTTCATTTTCAATTTAAATTCCTCATTCTACATTTACAAATCTTACAACTAAAGCATAGTTGTACATTCACAGCTCATTCTACATTTCCTTCAATCATATACCGGTATCGTATAGCTAATAGTAATTCCTCTTATATGCAACAGTAAACTCTCAATATGAATACTGGAAAATCTTGGCACCTGGATAAGAATCTAGGTTTAATACTTTTAGATTTGAAATTATCATGGTCATACTGTCTAATAAATAATAGATCAATTCAATTGATATTATTCATAATAAATAATAATACTGTCTAATTAATATTGATCAATTCAATTGATATTATTTTACAATAACAGTTTCTTATTACAATTAATAATTATCAAGGCTTGGAATCTACCTTCAATTTGAGTTGGATGATATTATAATAGTAGGCCTACTTTAACTTGATACTGACAATAATATTCTTTGAAAAAGGAGTGCTAAACCAAAAGTCAACCATATCTTCATATAATTTAAAGTTATCATGACATGTTAAGAATCACATACAACTTGAATAATATTATAACTTATAGAGGAATTAGTTGTAGCTGCAGTAATATTAGCTATGGACTGAGCATTGGTTGAAATGGGAAACGTTGCTGATAATATTTATAAGAAATGTGGACAGTGTTAAGGTGAATACCATATCTCAGTATTACAATTGAGGATATTTATCTGATAATCATCTATTTAAAAGCCAACTGTTGATCACTCACAGTTACAAGCATGCATCGACTCTGAAACCAGCTTCCGCAGCAGCCGAAAAATGTGATGAGGAAGAGTGAGATGCCCGCTATGATGCACAGAATATCAGCACTCAACGGTGCATATTGGGGGAGGAGGGTCGTGTAGCCAGTGTGTGAGACGTGCAACCAAACTCCTACCCCCACCACCCCACAACCCGATAACTGAAAATAAATCACAACTGATTACAAACCGCAAGCTCTGCTAATCTACTGGCAGAGAAATCCTATTAAAAGCATCAACCTCTCCTTGTAGCATGAAAACATCAAAGTTTTAGATACTTCTCAATAGGTGAACACTTTTTGATAATCATTCATTCAGATGCTCCCTTGAGTAAACAATTCCACTCAATAAGGTTTACATATTTTTTGTTATATTATTTAATAATATAATCACAATTCATATATAGCTATGACTGTGGGAGCGAGCAATAAGCTTGGCCTAAAACTAATCTCGAATTTTATAAACAGTAGAAATTACAAATAATGCTCTTCATTGCCTCCAGTCCCTTATTGGTTTCCATACAAGACCAAGGTCCCTGTTATGTTGCCTACGATTGACATCTACTTTGTCTTGGAACAATTTTCATTGTATCACATTTGATGCTAATAGTCGAGTGATATCATTCTTATCCGTTAATTTCTCTTCAATAATATAGAGACATATGTACTCTGAGAAAGTACACTGCAGCAAGGGTGCATACAAGGGTAAAGTGTAGCTGGTACTCGACCGCACTGACAGCTGGTGCGGTCTGCACCACAGTTTATAAATGAAAGGCTGATTTAGGCCTACTTGGACAAATCGCAATCGCACAGCATAAATAGAACCTTACTAAGTTACTATGAAGGATCTCCGCATTTTGAGTCAAAACATAGTGTAGCTTCAAGCTTGAGAGTGTTGAAAAACGTTGCTAGGAATTCTGGGACCAATACTTTTTGGGACTAAAGGGTTCCGACATAAGATAGGATTCCCAAGGAGAATCAGGTGTATTCAACAGGTGATTGGTCATTGTTGTTCAACACAAAGGCGTTGAACACATAGAATTAGTGAGTCATTTGCACGTCTAATCAACTATATATATAAATATTTATTCAATGTAGGCTACCTCATATATCTATTTATTCAGATTTTAAAGAAGAATTACTTTTTCCTGCTAATTGATCAGGGAAATATTAATTTCTAGTTTTCATTGGATCAAGGAACTTAGATCTAATAACATGCTAGAAAAAGGCCTTCTGAAGATGTCTTTAATAAAAAAAGATTGTTTATCCGCTCAGTACACAGAACTATTTCTAAAAATGAATCCATGAATGTTTATCATTCAGTGACAGAAGCGTGTGAACCTGTCGAAAGGGCTGACCATTGTTTGCTAATCACCTCGCAGGTAGAAACCCCAGACTTGGTCCAAAATTCCTTTTTTCCCAGTTGGTCCCAAATTCCTGATCCCAAAGTTCCGGTCACCATGAAAAACATAGAGAAGTATGTTTAAAAGAATATTGCCAACACTCTCAAGCTTTTTGAAGCTACCTTTGCCGCTCCATTATAATAGTTCTGGTCCTTTGCGATTGGCACCTTTCAGATCCATTTGCTATTATTTGTGTATCAAATTCACTCTTTTTAGTCGAGTTAAAGAATGCTATTGGAAGTTATGTGTAGTACAAAAAAAGAAAAATATTTTTATTCCATAATTCATGATGTTTTTATAGATTATGAATGAGTAAGTACTTACCCAAAGTAAAACATTCAAGTAGCAGAAAATGTATCGAACGCAAGTGTATCCACTTTGACCCATTTTGCCTGGAGAAAAAGAAGTAGTGTAATCTTTAGAATTGAAACATGTCATCCCAATCATATAACACATAAACAATAATAATTGAATATCGGACCAGTTATCTCAATTCATGTGAAATCACTCGTTATATTACCTACTATAGAACGTGAATAGATTTGACAGTTCTAACTAAGAGAATTTAGTGCCAAACTATACACGAAGTTATTTAACTGTACACGAAACGTTTTTTTTTTGGCGATTTCAGACGAATCGGCAAGGCAGGAAGCTCTCCGATTGGCTTATTAGACTATCAGCCGATTGGGTTGGCGTTCGGGAATCAGCTGAATCAGCCAATCAGAGAGCTTTCTACCTTGCCGACTCGTCTGAAATCGCCTGAAAAAACATTATGTATGGTTTGGCCCTAACTTTACAGGTGCTGAGCGAAGCATGGACTTTAAGTAGTTTACTTCAGAACGAGACTATCAGTGATCAGGTCATCAAATATCTTGTCATCAAACATGTTAATGAAAATAATACTTCCATAAATTAATAATATCAAATCATTTCAACTATAACGCGTTTCTGATGGACACATTATCCGTCGGTCCCGGCTGCCTATAGCAACAACCATCAAGTAATATGTCAGAGCCCCTGAAATTGATCGGTTCGATCTGAGAACTATGACACCACACCATAGCTAACCAGGTCCCTCGGCATAATAATAGAAAATTCAACCAACCAACAAGGATGAAAGTATGATAAAGTTTTAAATAATATATGTTTAATGTCTGTTCAACATCACAATAAATTGATAGTCTAAACAAAATTCCATCGATAGACAGGGCGCAAATGTCATTATGTTTTCAATTTTGGGTAACACGACATAAATAGTCATCATCATTGGAAAATTCAAGATGGTGGTCACAATTGACAGAGTTTTTTTTATATGAATTGCTATCAAGTTATAGTAACATACGGTATATCGTATTGATTCTACCACCACAGTCTTTAGAATTACCCAAGCTTAATAGACGATTCTCTCGAATATTATTATAGTTTGGGTAATTCTAAACACTCTGTTGGTAGAATCAATCCGATATCTCCCACTATAACAGTATAGCAATGGATATAAAAAATTCTGTCAATTATGGTCGCTATCTTGAATTTTCCAATGATGATGACTATTTTTGTTGTTTCAATCTTATATTATAGAATATACACGCTGGGAAGTCTAGCCTCTGAAGCCAACATCTACTGCCATATCACCATATCGTGACGTCAGCATCGGATAGAAAACTTTTCTGCAGAGTTTCTTAACATTGTTTTCTATCCGATGCTGACGTCACGATATGGTGATATGGCAGAAGATGTTGGCTTCATCTACTTTCAGTATGAATATACAATGAGCTGTGTCTATTCTATAACTGGTCTAAGGTTTCAATCATAAACATTCTTATTCAGCTTGCTCTAACGAAAAGATTTGGGCCATTTGCCAGTTTTAATCATGATGTAGTCATGGAAGAATCGATTGTATAGTTCCAGCTTGTTTCCTCATGACTGTGGAAGAAAGCACCAGAAATCATGCAAGGTTTTCTTTGGAGGGTGCTAGAGAACACATTTATTGACGTACAACGCGTGAAGTCATATCATTTTAAAGCTGAGAAAACGATCCAAAATCTATATAATAGATGTGACATTCCCCTGTCTCTCTTGTACAAAAAAGTTATAATGAAAAGAATTTCGAAAAATTGGTAAAAAGCAATTCTTGTAGGGGTTTGGGAGGTAATCTATAAATCAGAGTGCGGCATCATGATTTCCTTTTTTGAAATGTGCACTGTTTACCTATTCAGTTGATGACATAGTGGAGTGCTAGAAAGTTGAATCTATAAACAAAAAAGTAAAATTTTGGTGGCCATCTTGTTTCCGAGGTGTTTGCCTGTGATTTCGACTTATCATCATTGTGTTCCTCATGCCTCATCATACTACATGTATGTAGTTCTAACGAAGAGATTGAAACAACTGAGTGTTTTTTTTAGTACCTACATTTTGCGCCCCGACTACAAGGTTCATTGATAGTTGACTACAAGGTGCTCATAGTTTGTTTGATAGTTGAATAATTCTCTCATATGCTCATTTTCGGTTCATAAATTCGGACATATTCTGCTCGTTTTCCGCTTATATTCTGGCCATATTTATTCATCTCACAATAGATAAATCGGCTGATATCGATTTAATAAATAATAATCTTTATTGATAATCTCTAATGACAAGTTTTTTCCATATCTACTACTACTGCTACTATCCATATCACTACTGCTACTTTGCCACTTATGAAACTTATAGATAGAAACTATCAGCTTTGCACCCAAAAAATATCCGAAGTATATAAAACAAGATAGTTTTTTCAAAAAGAAAGATTGAACTGATTACCATAAATTGCATTTTTTCTCGTTTTCTGTCTAACCACCTTAGTTTTCATAAAATAAATAGTATATAAACGTGGAGATTCTCCATTTATCGACGGTTCCATTCTGGAGGATATCAGAGTACTATCAAGCGTCTTAACTAGTCACGGCTGATTAATCTCAAAACAATACAGTCGACCTATCTCTACGTCTACACTCTACTTTGGTTTGTTTTCACGGTTCAATGAACTCGCCTCACACAGCTGACTAGAGGGCAGCTCATCACATTATTTATGTCAGCATCTGCAAGCAATCCTCTTCTTATCAAAAATACTGATCTGATCTCACGACAATCAAAATATTATCATACTCACGACTACAGTACTATCAAAAGGCCTTTAATTTCAAACTTCCCACTTATGTTATGACTAAAGGTTGAAATGTCAATCATCGAATTTCTTCTCTTCATAACAGATAGGAAGCTATCTTTACTCTTTGTCTCTAAATTGCAGCCTATGATACATTTCATTTGTCATTCAATATGTAGGCCTACTCATATTCTTGTCTACATCAATATCATATTTATGTAACTATCTTCTATCTTCTATTTAATAAAAGCGAAATGGCACTGATTCATTCATTCACTCACTCATTCACTCATTCATAATCAACAAAACTAAAAATCTACTGAACCAAATACGTTCAAATTTGGCATATATGTTCAGTTAGCCACATGATCAGTCGCACTAAGAACGGGTTTGAAAAAAATCCAAAGATACGGCCAAAATCTGCGTTTTCCAGCGTTTTTTTGCATTTCTCAGCTTTTTCAAGAACTAATTGAGAGAAAATGTTCAAATTTTCTACAGATTTCAGCCAAGATCTAGTAATTTTATCTTGAGAGAACTTGAAAATGACGCCAAACATATACAGAGTGATTCAAACATAGTGTCGAACATTCTAGGGTGTATATTGTTCCTGGATGATAGGAGACTACAAAATGTTGTATTTGAAGTGTCCAAAACTCAGCGGTTATCCTTATAGCTGCCATTTTGTTTTTTTTTTCACTTAGGAATTTTTATTTCAAGAACGAAATGTTGTATTGATCTGAAATTTGGCATGAATGCTATGACGACTCAACTTAAAAAAAATAAAATAAAAAAATTTCAATGTGAATTTTCAAAATTGTTGATTGCAAATTCCACGAAAACCGTTCACTTGACAAAAAATTTACAAGAGACAAAAAAGTTAGAAAATTTTATCAAGATTTCAAGGATACCTTATATTTATTAAGACTGGTCTAAGAATAACAAAAAAATTGGTTCTTTTCGTACTGCATGCATGACCACTTTTCACCATTATTCAAACATCAATGTTAAATTTTCAATTCCAATTGTATTTAAGACTAGCAAGAACCCGTGCTTCGCAAGGATCTATTTTAAAACTTGACAAAATGAAAACTTGACGTAATGAAATTTTGAAGAATTGAGAATAGGCCTATAACCATCCTTGGTTAATTAAGAATCTATAATAAGCAAAATTTCAAGTTAATTAGTCCAGTAGTTCAGACGTGATGATGCGTCAAACATAATTTTCCTGAACATTTTCCTTTTTGTCTCAAACACAATAGTATTGTAATATTACATTTTTCTTCTCACATTGGAATCGAATCTTCAATTCGAGATCTATGGAACTTTATAGTAAATGTCAGAGTTATCAATAGACGGACAAATTTTTTGACGGAGAATTTATTATCGTGAATGTTTGTTGCATTGTTCCATGGTGTCACCGAGGCAGGGTTAACAAATTACTGGATAAATTGTTTATTTAAATCGAGATATATGTATAAAAATTTAAAATAACATTTTAAAATAAAGTTTTATTGAGAACAGATGTAGAATGTGAATTCTAAACTTATAAGTTATAATATTTTGGTGACGTGTCTGTAATGTTGGAGGCGTTGGCTTCGTGACTTGCAACTTATGTTTTTTCCTGTTCGAGCCCTCTCTTCTCTAGAAAAATGGCTGGCTACAAGTGTTGTCGTGGAGTTTTGCTCTAAATCATTTTCGTTTATTAATGTTTTAAATTGAGTTTTATATAAATTTTTGTGCTGTTTTGTTCAGATTTAGCTGTTTGTATAGTCAAGCCAATAGCCACTGTGTTTCAACTGTAAACTAGATAAGTATTTTAGTTCGTAATAACTCTGAAATAATTAGGCTTAATATATATTGTTTCTTTGTGTATTTGTGAAATTTCATCTGAAGATTATAAGTTAATTTGCTCTGAAAACTGGATTTCTCATTCATAGGCAATAGATCCATTCACAGTGTATCAAGAATCTATTTTATTGGAGCCGACAACTATCTTTAGGTTGATAGGTGTTAAATGCTATTCCAACCGTTCAAGGAAAAATTGGTAGCACGGCAAATGGTACGCCCTGGTGTGGGACTCAAACTACAAAATATATCCCTGGTTATAAAAAAAATTATTGGTAGGATAGATATCTTGATAGGTTGTGAATGGTTTGTTGCTGAGTGGGAAGTCGGTTCAAGAGAGATCAAGTTTTAATGAATCAGTGCATATTACAAAATGGCAAACATTAAAAATGATCTGAATCTTATAGCATTCTTAACACAAAGGTTTGATAAGCTAGATGCTAGATTTGATGAGCAAAATGCTAAGTTTAATGCTAGATTTGATGAGCAAAATGCTAGATTTGATGAGCAAAATGCTAGGTTTGATGAGTTAAATGCTAGATTTGATGAGCAAAATGCTAAGTTTAATGCTAGGTTTGATGATATGAAGCAAGAATTTGCTGAAACATTGAGTGATAATCATGAAAATGGAAACAAATTGAAGCAGTATGATAGTAGTGTTAAGTTACAAGATCAACTCATTCAAGTTTCTGAAAGTGTAGGCCTAGTTACTGTTGTTGAAAGAGTCAACCCTAATGAGATAGTAGAATTGAGTAAAGAAGTAGGTAGGGAGTTGTCTTCATTGAAAGTCAACTATCAAGAAAGTACTATTGTTTTCTTTTTCTCTTGTTTGTATTTTTTAGGGAACTTATTTACCCATATTTCATCTTGATCGTCTTTGTATTATAATCTTGAAATGTTTGTACTTATTATACAGTCTTTAAATTTTAAATTATTTAAAAAAAATTGGTTCAATTTAAAACGTTTTGTTATATTATTAATTGAAAAAAGTGTTTTGTAATTGATTTTTTTTTTAATTTTAAAACTGTTTGTTCTATAAATTTTGATATGATTGATTATCGTTTGAAATGGATGCTGGAGTGAATGTAGAATTTTTAGTGGGGTTTGTTGATTAGAATTTTGCTGGTATGTGATTGTTTTTTGAGATGGAAACCCATTATTGCCTAAAGAAGGAATAACAGAGGTTATGACTTAGAGAGGCAGTAATGAGATAATATTTTTGTGTTGATTACTTATGTTGATTGCCATAGATGCAGATTACTTATGAATATTGTTTGCCTTTGAAGCAAAATATTATTGATGTTTTGAATGATTTCTTGTTTAATGATTGATAGTAAAGTTTTGTCATGAAATGTAGTTTGTGTTTAGAACATTGAAGAGTTGAAATAAACTATAGTATCCAACAAACGATGATTAACAATATTAAATAATTTGCTTTTTATACAATTTTTGAACAAAAATTAAAACTAAATAATTTCGAAACCCTGAATGATAAATCATAAATGTGAAATGAACTTGCTATAAATGAAATGTTATATTAAATGATAATGAAATGCAGATATATTATGAAATGATTGTGAATAGAAGACCAATTGTCTGAAATTATTGAAATATGTATTGAAATTAATTTTTTGTTGTGATAATCTGATGTTTTTTTTTTACAATTTTGATAATGATACAGGGTGTTATGAAATTATATTTCTATTTTGAAGAATGGATTAAAATTTTGATATTTGAACAGTGAATAGATGAAAATGAATTTTTTTTTAAATTTATCATTGATATGTCCATATTTCACAATTTATGTATTGCTGACTGTATAATAAGATGTTAACAAATTTCAATTTCATAGATACTTAAAATAATTTTCATGTGTATTAGATTGTATTGATAGCCTAATCAAGTTTTTCTTCTTAGTTTATAAGCATTTTAAGATAACAGGTACAGCACAGACATTAACATTGAAATAGTTATCATGTGAATCTCGAAATCAGCAACAAGTGAACGCCATGAAGAGTGTTAAGAACATTTGGGTGATTTTCAAACTAGTGTGACATAACTACACCAATATCTACGCCTAAATCTACGCTGCGGCCTACACCAATAACTACACCAATATCAACACCAATAACTACGCCAAAATCTACGCCGATGCCTGCGCCAAAGCCAATATCTGCGTCAATGCTGATGCCAAAATCTGTGCCAATGCTGATGCCTACACTAATACCTACAACAATATCAACACTAATAACTACGCCAAAATGCCAAAATCTGCGCCAATGCTGCACCAATGCCAATAGCTACGCTAATGCCTGTGCCTGTGCTGATGCCAACGCCAATATCTACGCCGATGCCTGCGCCGAAGCCAATATCTGCGTCAATGCTGATGCCAAAATCTGTGCCAATGCTGATGCCAACACCAAAATCAACGCCGATGCCTGTGCTGATGTCAATGCCTGTGCCAATGCCAATAGCTACGCCAATGCCAAAATCTGTGCCAATGCTGCACCAATGCCAATAGCTATGCCAATGCCTGCGCCAATGCTGATGCCAACACCAAAATCAACGCCGATGCATGTGCTGATGTCAATGCCTGCGCCAATGCCAATAGCTACGCCAATGCCAAAATCTGTGCCAATGCTAATGCCAATGCCTGCGCCAATGCCAATGCCTGCGCCAATGCCAATATCAACGCCGATGCCAAAGCCGACACCAAAGCATATGCCAATAGCAATGCCAATGCTTATTGCTGACTCTGTATCTCAAACTTCAACACTACTGCATTACCTGGAGGTAATTGCCATCCATGTTCACATTCACAACTTTGAATTCAGAAGAACAGTCACAGTATCATGAAAGAATTGATTCAAAAAATCCTCTCCTAAATTATTCCTGTATGCAGAACTCTAAACCTTGAAAGCTGAAAATATCAAAAAACCAAACCTTACCTAAATTAATCCTCACCTAAATTAATCCTGTATGCAGCGTCTATCTCTTTTCCAAAAAATGAATTACATTGTCATTTCAAGCCTGAAATGTACATTGTATAATTACAAATATGATACAAAATTTATGTGACTCTGTATTGAATTTGGAATGCAGCCGTCTACTACAAACATGAAGCAATGCTAACTGAGATGTCACCTGTATCGAGTTTGATATGCATCAGTCGACTACAAGTATCAGCCCAACACTACGTGCATCCAGATCAGCCCAACACTTAACGTCATCACATTGGAGTCACACTTAACTGAAAATCATACTGAGTGCCTTAACGGACTGTTTTCCAAAATGTGCATCAATAAAATCAACCGCGTCAATAGTGAAAGAAATGAACATTTTTTGATTTATTGAAATTTTATGTGAAAATTAAATGTAACAATTCATCAATTCATTTAAAAAATAAATAATAATAATAAATTTTTCATTCAACATACATAATTTTTTTATGCAATAAAAATTGAATTTTTCTATCTATTAAATTTATGTGCAATTTCAAAAAAAAAACTATTCTTTACATATTAAACTTTCTGTTGAGATATTTTTCTTTAAATTATAAAGCTAAATCAAAAGTAATATTGATATTCTATATTTTGAGATATTGTTTGGAAACATATAACAAACGCTATTGATGAATTTTTATAATAATTTTCAATATTTTTGGATGACATGTAATGTTTTTCTAGAAAAAATTGTTACTGTTCTCGAATTTAAATTTCAACAATTTTCATTAGGGTCAATGTAAATTTTTTCTTTAAATTTTCAAACAGTAAAATTTTTTTATGTCAAGAGGGGGGTATTTGTAATATTACATTTTTCTTCTCACATTGGAATCGAATCTTCAATTCGAGATCTATGGAACTTTATAGTAAATGTCAGAGTTATCAATAGACGGACAAATTTTTTGACGGAGAATTTATTATCGTGAATGTTTGTTGCATTGTTCCATGGTGTCACCGAGGCAGGGTTAACAAATTACTGGATAAATTGTTTATTTAAATCGAGATATATGTATAAAAATTTAAAATAACATTTTAAAATAAAGTTTTATTGAGAACAGATGTAGAATGTGAATTCTAAACTTATAAGTTATAATATTTTGGTGACGTGTCTGTAATGTTGGAGGCGTTGGCTTCGTGACTTGCAACTTATGTTTTTTCCTGTTCGAGCCCTCTCTTCTCTAGAAAAATGGCTGGCTACAAGTGTTGTCGTGGAGTTTTGCTCTAAATCATTTTCGTTTATTAATGTTTTAAATTGAGTTTTATATAAATTTTTGTGCTGTTTTGTTCAGATTTAGCTGTTTGTATAGTCAAGCCAATAGCCACTGTGTTTCAACTGTAAACTAGATAAGTATTTTAGTTCGTAATAACTCTGAAATAATTAGGCTTAATATATATTGTTTCTTTGTGTATTTGTGAAATTTCATCTGAAGATTATAAGTTAATTTGCTCTGAAAACTGGATTTCTCATTCATAGGCAATAGATCCATTCACAGTGTATCAAGAATCTATTTTATTGGAGCCGACAACTATCTTTAGGTTGATAGGTGTTAAATGCTATTCCAACCGTTTAAGGAAAAATTGGTAGCACGGCAGTATGTATTACATGAACTTTTTGAAAGTGATTTGAAAAAATGTTAAAACAACTGTGTGATCTGTGCCACTGAATGAAATAATAGTGGACTGTAAGAAATGCTTTTGTAAATAAAAAATGTTAAGATGTATGAATTGTATATTTATTGTACTACTGCACAAATCCAACATGCTAAAAAATGAATGATAATTTATAATAAAACTGGTAGCTGGGAAAGACGCCAAATAAAAGTAAGGTTTAAGTAAAACAGTTCAATAGATTTATTGTATACTTTGAGAAACGTGACATATTGTCTAGATTTAGGAAATGCCACACAGGGCAGTTGACTGACGAGATACGAATAATTGACTCAATAGTCAGGAGTACAAAACAATAAAAATGACATAATAAAAAATTGAGACAATCAGTTGAAATATGATAAATTGACTCAATGATCATGAGTACAAAACAATAAAAAAATACATAGTAAAAAATTGAGACAGTAAAAATTGAGATTGTCAATTGATAAATGCTGACTTGATAACAGGAAAATTTAATTTAGGTACAAGACCAAATTCCTAGTGAAATTGATTGATACATTACAAACCATGATGCAAGTACTGAAATACTGAAAATGTATAACTGAAAAACTTATATATTATATATAGCAAACATACATTTATGAATAAAGTGCCTACAGTAATAGATTCTGGGACTTGAATGTTATAATTTTAGCATTGAGATCGTTCGTCATTCAAATTAAAAAACAATTTGTGACTAATGAATAAGTACAAAACTACTATATGTAATGCTCCGTAATGAGTTAATGAATAAATTCAAAGAGAAAATAAACTTTCAAATGGCAATAAGTAAAATAGAAAAGTCAGGTCAATGAGTAATCGCAAAAAAATACAAAAGGTAAATGTAGTTTGACAATAAAGAACAATTAAATATAAATAGTAAATGTTGAGTAATAAACAAACGCTTTCAGGACATATTAAAACCTTTGTAGTTCTGGATAGGTTTTATTAGATACACTAAATAATCATGAGTTGAACGTCAATTGAAAAGCATATATTCAATGTAATTAATAATTTTAAAGACAATATAAAATAGGTAGTACAGTGAAATGAAACAGACACTGTATTCAAGAACGTAAATGACAATGGCTTAGACTAACTTTTAATGCTTGATATAATAAGTCAAATATGAATAATAAGTCAACAAAAAATTAATTGGAAGTTGATCGATATTTAAATAAGTCAATATAAAAATGTAAAATACAAATACTTGCAATACTTCCAAAAATATTGGTAAAAAGTTGTGTCTACAAATGGGAATCGCGACTTTAGAATAAATAATTCCAAGTAAACCCTGAAAAGGTCAAATAATAATTAAAGAAACAAGGCAATTGAACAAATAATGAAAAATGCTGATAATGATTCAAAATTGATACAGAATACTTATCAAATGCATGAAGAGCATGAGATCCAATCTTGAATTGGATGGGCAGTACATCGAGACCCTCTCGATGACACCGAACGATGGTGGAGACCTGGATGGACCCACGAAGTGGAGCGGACCAGAGCGAGCTACCGGAGCTGGACTGGACGGCGAACCATGAAGAGCGGCGACTAGGATGACCCGCAGGCAGGACAAGAATCAATCCGAGTGACAGACTCCGGACTGGAATGGTGACGAATCAGGATAGCCAACAGCGATGGCTCAGTGGTGACGACACAGGAACGGCGGCGACACAGCGATGAGTGGGTAATGTCAGGTTAACTATTGTCAGTGCAATACGGGCAAGACTGACACAATGACGGTGTGACACAGTTGAGATATGCAACACATAAACTTGAAAGTAACGTAGCTGAAGATTCACTGAATTTGAATTGAATGAACCGCCCAAAGGTTAGGCACGGTGAATGAAATGCAAAGCTAATTGAGTTGGCTACGGCCAAAAATCACAACACTGATGCTAAGTGAATGTCTGAATAGAAAACCATCCAAATGCTTGGCATGGTGAATGAAATGTAACAAATGTTCGTAGATCACTAAAAGAACTGATTGAAACTGATACACCATCTACGGGGTAGACATGAAAATTGCTAATACTTCGATCTAGCAATGAATGATTAGGTAGCTAGCTGACTAACCTAACAAAAACGGATACAGAGCAGAACGTCTGACTGCACCGTGAAATGATGAGAGTGTGATCTTGGAATGCAAGCAACACACCAGTAATAATGTCCCGCGAGACCAGAATTACTTCAATGAAACGAATGAATGCGAAATTGGGCCTCAAGCCCTACCACAAAATGCCTACCGCAAATGAATGTTCAGTTCAATCATATAACTTGTTGCTGAATGTTGAATGTTCTGGAAACTTGATTTTCATAATCAGTAATATAAAAATGATTTGAGTTCTCACACTGAGAAGTGAATAAATTTAAGTTGAAGATAAAAATTCAAAGCACTCGTGACGAATGAAACGTGTTGGAACATACCAAATACTGATGATTGAAGATATTTCACAAACTAACGAACCGAAAATACTGAAACTTTATCGAAGCACTGGAAGAAACATTCTACGTTGAATAAACATGAATTTAAAACTTGAGAATTGAAAATTTTGAATTGAAAGCGACGAAAATTGAAGAACGGAAAAAAGCTGATGTGAACTGTTACGCCATTGCTGTGTGTGGAAGGAAACAGGAAAATGCAGGCAGAATTGCGTTGTAGGAAACTACGTATAGCCACGTCGATGAAAAAGATATGCGTAAAAAACGTCTAGACACGGTAGGAAATACTCCAAAATAATATTAAATAATACCAAAATGTACAATAAAATTAATGTACAAATGTAGCATGACAAAAAACTGATGTAATCCGTGAACTGCAGAAAACACAGTGAAAGTGGACCGATGACAAAGTGACTTGCGCACTAACGCGACAAGTTGGGACAAGAACACAATGCATAGTGCGAAATCTGACAACAACAGAACTGAATCCTTATCATTCTACATTCATTCAGAGAGGCTTTTGTTTGAGCCGAATGGAAATCTATTTATAAAAAAATGAATGTCTGTTTGTATGTTTGTTTGTTCCCTGTAGACTTGAAAACTACTTGACATAACGGCATGAAACTTTGGGAATATGTTGTGTGAATATTGGGGATGGTTTCCGAACAGAAATTTTAATAGGGGGGCTAATAATAATTATTTATTAATCCATTTTACAGACATATGTTTTCGAAATGTTCGGCCGAGCGGCTACTGAAGAACGAAAAGATGATCATGATTCAAGATCATATTGTGATAGTATGATTTAGCATCTAAAGTTACCAGCTGTAATAAACATATCACCCTGTGATAAATTATTGTGCACTGGTATTAAAACGGTAGTTTGGAGTTGAAGTGAAGTTGATTGGTACCAGCAGTTGATAATGGTTCCTTAGAAGACTAATACAAATAATTATCACTCCCCTATCATTGAGAAACTGGAAAATGTTGAAAAAAATTATTATATATATATTGTATAGTATATAGGCCTATGTATAGTATTCATATTGCATTCATTAATTACTGAAGAATGAAAGAATAATTTACAATTTTTTGAATTTAGCTTAGCTTATATTCATCCTAAAATGGAAAGAATATGGAATTCTATGTAATTCATCGTACATCGCATATTTCCTGGACCATATATCGACAATCTACAGCTATGAAAACATTGAATATTTTTCTTTGAAACACTGATATAACCTTTTTTTTTTTAATTGAAAACTTTACTGATAGATATTACTACCAATTGATTCAGAAGAATAATATGTTTTCGGAATAATGAATGCTGCATGACTAAGCACATAGGAAGTCCGTATTGAGATGTAAATGAACATGTTGATTGTCAGATAAGTCAAGTGTAACATGAGATACATTGGCGGTACGAAGTTCGCTGGGTAAGCTAATTGTAAATTAAGCTTTATTATTAATAGACAATGCTGAAAAAGACAGGCTCAATCACCAGGAATACTTTAGATCTATAAGGGACCAGTAAGCCATTAATTTTGAGTAGTTCAATTACTTCCATTATGGACACTGGATACATTATGGAGAATCAATACGTTTGAAATTTATTAGCTACTGTACAGAATAAAAAATTTTTGATTGCAATGACCCCAACTACTGTATTATGAATAACTATTCGGATCAAATATAAGGAATTACTCGCATCTCTCATCAACTCGTAATTTTAATTCACAAAATATTAACAAAAAATATGTATATTAAGTTATATTTAATAAACTCACAGCTAGTACTCAAGTTTGTCTTTTTCTGGCCGTGCTACAAATGTAGGTATATGTTAGACATTTTGTTTCTGTAATATTGTTGTCTATTGAGAAAGTTTTCAATGTGATTTTTGATGGCAATAAAAATTGAATTTGAAAAAAGAATTATCAACAGACTCCTAACCAAAGAAAACCTTTGTGCTCTGTTCTAATCGGAGTGTATGAGACTCCATATACAGCTGATAGAAGGCGCAAACAGAACTAGCCAAGCATACAACGATGGAACAAACACATGGTAAGCTCGCGCTCTCAATCAACGCAAAATCAATTCGATCAGCTAATTGATGAAATTGTTTTAAGCTTTCCAATAATTACAACATATTTCAGAATATCATGTGTCAATTATCTCAGTTCCATATGGAGTTCACCTTACCATAAGCTTACTTAATAGGATCCTTTTTCATCCTTTGAAATCCTTAGAGTCAAAATATCTCAAAATCCGTTCTTAGTGCATGTTTGAAGAATATTTGTGCAAAGTTTCTAGTCTGTAGGACAATTAGTTTGAGCTGTAGTGTGATTTTACATCAAAATTTTCGAAAAATGCCCTCTCCTGGACCCCCCTGTGCTCCTGATCGAGGTTTTTCTGCATAGATCTAATTTTTTTTCGTAGCTGAACAAAAAAGTTCCTCATGACTTTGCTGTGCAATGAGCGGTTAAAAAGTACAAAATTTTGGGGGGGGGGCAGCTCCCTCAGGGGGGCAAATTTCTGAAAATCCTTTCTTAGTGGATGTTTTCAGGCTACCATAAATAATCTTGCAAAATTTCAAGTTTTTAGGCTCAGTAGTTTGGGCTGTGGTGTGATTTCAGTCTGTCGGGGCTTAGCCTTTTATAAGTATTAGAGCGAGAGCGATGAAGCTTTGAAACTCGGTATGGCTCCATATGGCCATCCAGCTGATTTTACAATGTTTTTCAGATGAAAATGTTTTATATCATTTTTTAAAGTTGAGTCGTCATAGCATAAATATTCATGCCAAATTTCAGATCAATACAATATTTCGTTCTTGAGATAAAAATTCCTAAGTGAAAAAAACAAAATGGCAGCTATAAGGATAACCGCTGAGTTTTGGACACTTCAAATACGACATTTGTAGTCTCCTATCATCCAGGAACAATACCCTAGAATGTTCGACACTACTTTTGAAACACTAGACTATATCTCGATATAAAAAATTTGTGTTTGAGAAATTTTCCAAAGATCACCCAAAATCTGCGTTTTTTTTTTATCAAGAGCAAATGATCAGAGAGTTTTTTAATTTGTACATAATTTCAGCTAAATCCTATAAATTTTATGTCGGGAACGCTCTAACATTCTTAGATACGACCAAAATCTTCATTTTCCACCTTTTCCGGCGTTGTTTCAGTCAACTGGTGATTGAATGGATCCTAAAAAATTATATTTGATGGGAGGAAGCAAGCTCAGGTGAAGAATGATGGCGAGCAGAGCGAAATTCTCTTTTCTACTTCATCTGACATGGTCAATAACACTATAATATTGCTGATACCTGTAACATTTGGATGTAACTTTAACATTTTTGCTAATGGAAGTGTGTTGGTACGATTATAATGATGCACAATAATTATTGTGAAATTATAGACACCATTTTGTTCATTTAGTTCATAAATTTGATAGTTTTGTGTTTAGTCCATTTCCTAATGCATTCATTAGATTACACTTTCACCCAGCTTTGCTAAGAAGATTTCTCATCTTGTGATTCCAAAGTATCTAAATCAATTAGCGGCATCCTTGCTTCTCATAATAGTCAAGTCACGAGGTAGTGAAAAAGGAATTGTAATTCCGAACACGATAAATTTCTCCAGGAATAGACAGCTTGAATACAAAAAGTTGACCTTCTAGCCCTTGAAGTTTTTGCATGGTGCCCCAAGAACCTCGAATATTTGGTTCATTTCCCAGTTTTTTTTATATTTTCACCAAATCGAGCCATCGGAGAGAAAACTTCACACTTGCATTTTTATTGTATAATAAAACTTCGAAGAAAATTAAACAATTCGGAGCTCTTTATCTTCATAGAGTGCTGAGTTACAATTTTTCAAAAAAGAGTAAATTTCGAGAAATTTCTGTTTTCAATCAACTATATCTTCCGATTTTCACTATTCAAATTCATGATTCAAAATCCCTCTGAAGGCAATTTTGTACTCTATAACCTGAGACCAGATAGACCGTTCTATCAGAAATATATTTCCAGGTACACCAGATTACAAATTGTCTTGAATTTGACCAGCCAGTTTCCATGAAATCATGTCGGTTGTAAGTCAGTTACACACACATTGATTTTTGGACGTTCCACTTTTTCAATCCCTATCAGAAAAGTAACAGAAACAATCAACATCAATCTGAATGGCCACACAATTTCCTGTGAAAATACAGCAAAATATCTTGGAATGACATTAGATGTAAAACTGAATAGAAGTGGAAGATCACATTGAAATCAAAAGAAAACAGCTGAGTTTTGGACACTTCAAATACGACATTTGTAGTCTCCTATCATCCAGGAACAATACCCTAGAATGTTCGACACTACTTTTGAAACACTAGACTATATCTCGATATAAAAAATTTGTGTTTGAGAAATTTTCCAAAGATCACCCAAAATCTGCGTTTTTTTTTTATCAAGAGCAAATGATCAGAGAGTTTTTTAATTTGTACATAATTTCAGCTAAATCCTATAAATTTTATGTCGGGAACGCTCTAACATTCTTAGATACGACCAAAATCTTCATTTTCCACCTTTTCCGGCGTTGTTTCAGTCAACTGGTGATTGAATGGATCCTAAAAAATTATATTTGATGGGTGGAAGCAAGCTCAAGTGAAGAATGATGGCGAGCGAAGCGAAATTCTCTTTTCTACTTCATCTGACATGGTCAATAACACTATAATATTGCTGATACCTGTAACATTTGGATGTAACTTTAACATTTTTGCTAATGGAAGTGTGTTGGTACGATTATAATGATGCACAATAATTATTGTGAAATTATAGACACCATTTTGTTCATTTAGTTCATAAATTTGATAGTTTTGTGTTTAGTCCATTTCCTAATGCATTCATTAGATTACACTTTCACCCAGCTTGCTAAGAAGATTCTCATCTTGTGATTCCAAAGTATCTAAATCAATTAGCGGCATCCTTGCTTCTCATAATAGTCAAGTCACGAGGTAGTGAAAAAGGAATTGTAATTCCGAACACGATAAATTTCTCCAGGAATAGACAGCTTGAATACAAAAAGTTGACCTTCTAGCCCTTGAAGTTTTTGCATGGTGCCCCAAGAACCTCGAATATTTGGTTCATTTCCCAGTTTTTTTTATATTTTCACCAAATCGAGCCATCGGAGATAACTTCACACTTGCATTTTTATTGTATAATAAAACTTCGAAGAAAATTAAACAATTCGGAGCTCTTTATCTTCATAGAGTGCTGAGTTAAAATTTTTCAAAAAAGAGTAAATTTCGAGAAATTTCTGTTTTCAATCAACTATATCTTCCGATTTTCACTATTCAAATTCATGATTCAAAATCCCTCTGAACGCAATTTTGTACTCTACAACCTGAGACCAGATAGACCGTTCTATCAGAAATATATTTCCAGGTACACCAGATTACAAATTGTCTTGAATTTGACCAGCCAGTTTCCATGAAATCATGTCGGTTGTAAGTCAGTTACACACATTTTGATTTTTGGACGTTCCACTTTTTCAATCCCTATCAGAAAAGTAACAGAAACAATCAACATCAATCTGAATGGCCACACAATTTCCTGTGAAAATACAGCAAAATATCTTGGAATGACATTAGATGTAAAACTGAATAGAAGTGGAAGGAGCATATTGAAATCAAAAGAAAACAGCTTGATATAAAATATGGACATATACAAGGTACATAGAATACTTTTTATTTTAGATAAATTGGACAAAAATGTATTGGCTGCTTGGTCGCCAATTCACCCCTATCTTTGAAAAACAAGATCATTATCCATACAACCAAATCTTAAAAACAATTTGGGTGTAGGCCTATATGGGATCCACCTATGAGAATGTGCCTGTAAAAGTATAACATCAATATGATACAGAATTTTCAAAATAAAGTATTAAGTAATATGGTCAAAGCGCTCCTTGGTATATCAGAAACAATGACTTGCATAGAGATTTACTCATTCCATCTGTGTCCAGAGAGATAAGTCAATTTACCATGCGCCATGAGTCGAGACTCCATCATCACGTTAACCCTGCGGTAAGCCAAGCCAACTAGGCTACAACAGAATAAAGATCTTACCAGGAGGCTGAATAGAAGGGAGCTTTTTGAACTAGTTCAAAATCAATTTGTGTATGCAGACTATAATTTTTACTACTCTCCTAATCTCAGAACTACTTGGGTCATTAATGGATGAACTGAAGTTTTATAGTTTTTCATAGTGAGAAATTTTTATTGAAATGAAAATTACTAAAAAACCTTGTTTTTCACGATTTTCTCAAAACGGCTTTAACGATTTTTTCAAATCCATACCTGTATAGTTATTTATTAGTTCTATCAACTGACATAAGTCTTTTCCTGGGGTACTAAAGGGGGGGCCACCCAATCTTGAGAAATGGACTTTGTAACCTCCTTCTCGTGCATGAGGTAGGTAGGTACACGGTTTTTACTTTTTCTTCTTCCATATACCTTGGGTAGGTAGAGCAGTTCATAAAAAGAACACAGTCATAGTCAAGATATTTCATCTGTAGAACAGCTGTTTTGACGAATTTCAGAAAAATCATCGAATTTTACAATTCACATAAAGGAAAAAGTACTCTGAAAACAATTGTATATACACATATACAGTATAGTCTGTCTGATCGTAGTTGCAAATATGTTGCCGTCAATCGTCATTATGTTATTCCCCTGAATTATTCTCGTTTGATAATGAGGCTTATAGTTCAATGAGCAAGGAAAGTTGTGTGAGTGTACCACACCAGATTTTTTAATATTGTAATAGATAACTAAAAATGATAATAATACTAGGGAAATAGGCGAGCAAAGTGAGCTTCCGGCTAGTTTCAATATAATATTTCCAATGAGATTTTGTCATTGCTGTAGCAAACTGCAATTCATTCAAGTGAGTTTAATAGTCTTGAACATTCAGCAAAAAGTATTGCAGACTAGCAAGAACCCGTGCTTCGCAAGGATCTATTTTAAAACTTGACAAAATGAAAACTTGATATAATGAAATTTTGAAGAATTGAGAATAGGCCTATAACCATCCTTGGTTAATAAATTAAGAATCTATAAGCAAAATTTCAAGTTAATTAGTCCAGTAGTTCAGATGTGATGATGCGTCAAACATAATTTTCCTATCCCGTATGTGCATAAGCCAGCTCTTTACTTTATATAATTATTATAGATATAGTTAACGACTGCAAGAGATAGGACTGTGGAACAGAATAGTGGTGGAACTATGATAGCACCAGAATTGTCTCAAACAAAATAGTAGGTACTACATGAAATTTTTGAAAGTGATTTGAAAAAATGTTAAAACAACAGAAACTGAATCCTTATCATTCTACCTTCATTTAGAGAGGCTTTTGTTTGAGCCGAATGGAAATCTATTTATAAAAAAATGAATGTCTGTTTGTGTGAAAACTTCTTGACATAACAGCATGAAACTTTGGGAATATGTTGTGTGAATATTGGGGGATGGTTTCTGAACATAAATTTTAATAGGGGGGCTAATAATAATTATTTATTAATTCATTTTACAGACATATGATTACAATTCGCCGTGCAGTTCGCTCCACAATATTTTTGCTATCCATCATAAGTGGAAAACATGCGAACATGAATACAGAATTATCAGCAATTTTTTATTTGATTAGATTCATGTTTTGAAGAATTCATTGTTACGATTGATAAATTGATAGGAGCTTATAAATATTTTCCAATTCAAATGAAATAACTTCTGAAAAAAATAATGATTGGATAAATACCAATATTGAATTATTGTTGACCAAGAACTCAGTACATAGAAAATTCATTCAACTAATTCTGTATTGATAAAATTATAATCATTTTCTCTATTCATAATCAATTTCATCAACTAACTGGAAAAAGTTCTTCAATTTCCATGAATTTATTAATAGAATTATATAAATCTAAAGTGTGGGTCATATCTAAATTCACAAAGAGTTCGATTCTTATTGGCAGGATAGATGTTATTCAATGTGTTATTGATGTTAATCATTGTTATTTTACTAAAAGATAGGATAAAATTTCTCTTTCAGGGGGAGTTTTGACAACCCACAAAACTCATTTTTCATTTGAAGAAATAATATCAAAAAGGTGCAAATATAGGACCTTACTTTTTGTTCAGTTTGCCAAAATACACCCCTCATTTTAATATTAAAATTTTAGACTGACTGTACAGTGAGTCAATCATTATATCAAGGCTTGAATAATTTTGAAATTTTAATTAAATAAAAATGGTAGAGAATATTATCATGTAGATATCAACACCTTTATTTTAAGACATATTAACTGCATGCGTTTTCATATTGCCGATACAGCATTGATAAAACTGTAGACGTTTATTTAGCAGTCTCAAAAAACTGTTCTATCAGAAATATATTTCCAGGTACACCAGATTACAAATTGTCTTGAATTTGACCAGCCAGTTTCCATGAAATCATGTCGGTTGTAAGTCAGTTACACACACATTGATTTTTGGACGTTCCACTTTTTCAATCCCTATCAGAAAAGTAACAGAAACAATCAACATCAATCTGAATGGCCACACAATTTCCTGTGAAAATACAGCAAAATATCTTGGAATGACATTAGATGTAAAACTGAATAGAAGTGGAAGATCACATTGAAATCAAAAGAAAACAGCTTGATATAAAATATGGACATATACAAGGTACCTAGAATACATTTTATTCTAGATAAATTGGACAAAAATGTATTGGCTGCTTGGTCGCCAATCCACCCTATCTTTGAGAAACAAGATCATTATCCATACAACCAAATCTTAAAAACAATTTGGGTGTAGGCCTATATGGGATCCACCTATGAGAATATGCCTGTAAAAGTATAACATCAATATGATACAGAATTTTCAAAATAAAGTATTAAGTAATATATGGTCAAAGCGCTCCTTGGTATATCAGAAACAATGACTTGCATAGAGATTTACTCATTCCATCTGTGTCCAGAGAGATAAGTCAATTTACCATGCGCCATGAGTCGAGACTCCATCATCACGTTAACCCTGCGGTAAGCCAACTAGGCTACAACAGAATAAAGATCTTACCAGGAGCTGAATAGAAGGGAGCTTTTTGAACTAGTTCAAAATCAATTTGTGTATGCAGACTATAATTTTTACCACTCTCCTAATCTCAGAACTACTTGGGTCATTAATGGATGAACTGAAGTTTTATAGTTTTTCATGGTGAGAAATTTTTATTGAAATGAAAATTAAAAAATCCAAATCCTTGGAACGCTAAAAGACAGCTCAACATCTTGATTTGGTGCCGAGATATGCCTACTTGCTTTACGAAACCATTGCAATTTCGATTTCCGGGGTTTTTCGTCTTCATTGACTGGGCTAATATAACATGCTCGAAAAAGCTTGCATTATGTGTGATGCTACTTTTTTAATATTGTAATAGATAACTAAAAATGATAATAATACTAGGGAAATAGGCGAGCAAAGTGAGCTTCCGGCTAGTTTCAATATAATATTTCCAATGAGATTTTGTCATTGCTGTAGCAAACTGCAAATCATTCAAGTGAGTTTAATAGTTTTGAACATTCAGCAAAAAGTATTGCAGATAACAACATCTTTTTGAAGTCATTTCATTAGTGCATCTTGATTCTTGGACTTTTGGGCCTCTTTGGGCTCATGGTGAGTGGGGGTTATAACCTGGAAACCCCCCCCTTAGCTACGCCACTGCTATTACTTCTTGTCTTTTTTATCTTACAATCTTCAATTTAAAGTATTACTTATTACACAGAGCTTTACAACTAGGTCACTTGGTTATTTATCTATATATTCATTCATTGGATGGAAAAATAACAATATTTTGGCATAAAAAAGCAGGCGCTGGCCTTAAACTTCTTCTGTTCCTAAATTTTGTCCAATAATAATTTCATTATTCTTCAACATCAGTTCTTTGAAATCTGAGTGAAGTCCAGAGATACCAACAACTCTGAAAGAGAATCTATAGCAGGATAATAACGCCAACCGTTATTTGAGACATAAAAATATGAAGCGAAGACGGCCGATGGCAGTGTGTGCGCATGCGCGAGTGGCGAAGAAAGTCGCTTAGCTCTAGAGCTAACTGAAAGATGACCCGAGATTACTACCGTTACTAAGGCGACCATGAAATTCTAGCAATAGCCATTCCTCTTTATTGACTTGCCATCTTTAGGTGTTAAATTATTACTCGAACCATCAGAGAATCAAATATCATTCAATCCCAGACGACGGACGATCAGGACCAATATTTTTTCAACAAAACAGTGGTAAATTAGAAAAAACCTGTCCGCAGTAATCTATATTACTCTGTGCCGAGCACTATTTTTTAATTCAGGCCTTTTCCCAAGTTATAATAGTAAATTTAATACACATGACTAGAGCCATTATTGAAAGTGAGTTAGCGGAATAAATTATTTTTTCTCTCTATTATGAACGGCCATGACTTCGAGTTTCCCAGGATAGATATTTAAAAATTGTGGCTCCGAGTCGTCGAGGAATGTAGATTATTATCTCTAAAGCTTGGCCTTCCTGTCGCGACATAGAGTGCGATAAGTTGGAAAACAGCAAGTATTACAATTATAACAATCTAATGATTTTGCAGTTACATTTTGGTCCTAAGGTTCTAGAAGCCACGCGACGATTGGTCAAATTGATTCCCTACGCCCAATAGGAGACCTGTTTCTAAATACGTACAGTAGTGGGGCGATTCCGCAGCCGAGAGACCAGATTACGTTACGGAGGACACTTGCTAGGAGCACTACGAGAGTAAAGATGTAGTCATTATGTTTCGCCCTTTTTGGGCAAGTTTATATTATTAGTTAATGTGGGAGTTAGTTTTATTTTTATTAAAGTTTAAATTTTCTAGTAGTGCCATGTCCTAAAAAGTTATTAATTGTGTTGCTTCATCATGTAGGAATAATTGTTTCTTCAAATAACCGCTAATAAGGTACGTAAAATAAGGTTGAAATATAATTTAGGGAATTTAATTAATTGAAACTTCCATCTGAGTATTGTACCAGCAAAGCCTGTTATTTTTCAAGTTAATAATATTGATTGAGAATAATCCTTTTGATTTTATTAGTGATAATGGAAGATAATTTTTTTTCTAAAGAAGTAACTTACAGAAAGTAGAGAAGAAAGTTTTCATTTATGTTACATTTGAGTTATTGTTTCTGAAGATATATTATTGTAGAGTATGACTGAAAGTCAGGAAGATAGTCTTTAAACTGGAATGACATTTTTAAGAGTATGTTCATATTTTTCTGACTGTGTTTTCTCATGGCGTTAAGGTTGATACCTGACCAGAATTGACCTAAGGCCGTTTCGGGAGACGGACGTTCCGCATCGCAAGATGACTTCCCGACATCATCAACTCTTAGAAGAAAACGAAATATCAAAATAACATCGAAAGGAAACACGACGGAAACCATCAACAAAGTGCAGTGCAGTGAAACGAAGAGTCCTACAAAAATGTCAATCAAAGTGCGGGTTTGAAATTGGTGTATGGGGTTATCGACGAAATTTGGGTTCTTTGGGTTTTTCTGTTCTGAGAGTTTTGTTCTGAAATTAATATTTGCAACTGATATTATTTGGTTTGGTGACGTATTAATATCTAACGTAAGGATAGTAATGCGCCCCCAGATCGAAGGATAAAGGTAATGTAACGTGTTGAATTTAATATGATTCTTATTCTCTTTCGTGTCAGTATTGTTGATATTTTGTTTGTTTTAAAAGATTGTATTGTTAAAATAGTGAACGGCGATTAAATCAGGCATGGCAAAAAAAACTTATTGTAGTTTTTCTGACTCTAACCCGTTCGCCTGCATGAATTGAAATAGTATAGACTCAGATTCATTTTCTAGATGTGCCGGCCTACTTTAAAATTCTAAAAAATTTCTTCAAAATTATTTTTATTTTATTACCTTCATAAAGGTTAGGCACAACACCTGAATCTGAAAGCATGCATATTGCTAATTTGTATAGTCAATCATTAATGACTTGTAATGAGGACATTGAATTGATTTCAGTGTTGGGACCAGGAATTTTGGGACTAACTCTGGGTCTCTACCTGCGAGGTGATTAGCAAAAACAATAGTCGGCCCTTTTTACAGGTTCTCACGCCGCTGTCACTGAATGAAAACCATTCATAGATTCATTTTTAGATAAACAATCTATTTTTATTACAGACATCTTCAGAAGGCCTCTTTTTCGATAGGTTATCGGATCTAAGTTTCTTGATTCAATAAAAACTAGAAATTCACGTTTCCAAGTAGCTCAAGGAAATAATAATTCAACTTTAAAATCTGAGTGAATAAATAATGTAAAGTACTGTCTATTGAATAAATATTTATATATAGGCCTAGTTGAGTAAGCCTGCAACTGACTCGCTAATTCTATGTGTTCAACGCCTTTGTGTTGCGAAGACTCATCTACCTATCTTATGTCGGATCCCTTTAGTCCCAAAAAGTATTGATCCCAAAGTTCCTAGCATCGATGGGCAGGTACTAAGAGTAAAGCGAATCCTACGATGACTGACTCACTTCAAAAAGAAGCTCCGGGGAATCTTTTTCCCCTTGATAAAGATTTTTTATCTCGAATAATCCAAATTAATACTACTTTTGATCAGATTGATCTATCACTTTTATGTGATGCATCATAAGAGAAACAAAATAACTGCTTTGAAGATCAGAGTTGACAGTCTTCCAAACACTGTATAACCATAAAATACCAGCATCACTAGTATTATGTTGTACATAACACATAGCAATAATATTGTTGCAACTCAATGTTGCGTACTTTCTCTAATGAGTGGTACTGAGTAGTTTCTCTAACTTTCAATGAGTGGTATGGATATTACGAAGTACCTAGCTAAAGAGGCTGGAGGGAAGAAGAAAATACGTCATATATTGAGTTGACATTACTATGAGTTGACGTCTCATTAGCAGTACGCAGTCGGCGTTGCTAATCTTAAATCACCGGTCGAAATGGAGTTATTGAGCTCAAGCGACGACATAACACTCACATTCCTAACCAAAAACATTGCTGGCATTTGCATTGCACTTATGCAAACACTAGACTTGAATTGGACGTCATTATCCCACCTGCTGTGTGCTATGAGCCTCGCTCAATGCTGCTCTTTGTTAAGCACAGCAAAATAGTAAAAAAGATTTATTGAAAAGCACTTTTTACATAAAGACAAAGAGCAAATAATACTTGTTGATTATGACACATGTGTTTCTTAATGTAGTCTTAACTTACTATGGAGCCTTCAATAGAGAATAGCGTTGAAAGCATTTAAAGGCAAAATTTACTAAATTATATTATTGAGTGGAAAATCAAAAACTTTTACTTTACAAAAACTCTTGGCTGTTATTGGGAAATTATTATTAATCTAGCATAGGCCTATACAGAGTGTCCCACGAAAGGTGTAACAGACGAAGAGTATGGATTCCACATGAAATTTACAACAAAAAATGGCCATTAGTATTTTCTTATATCAACCTTAGTTTTCGATATATATAGATGTTTCGATATTTTTGAAAAACGTCAATAAATAGAAAATTATCAGTCGGAATCTAATTCTAAGGATATAGTCGGAAACAGGTTGAAATTTCAATATAATTCCTTGGTTTGACGTTTTTAAACTTTTTATGAGCGTTAAATCTGCTGTTTAAAATTTGCCTTTGAACTCGTCGAATGTACTTTTTCCAACTTTGAGCGCTCATAAAAAATTTAAAAACGTCAAAAAAGTGAAAAATTATTATAATCTTATTGGAAATTTTTTCTTTTTCCAATCAAATCTTTAGAATAAGATTTTCACTGATAGTTTTCTAGTTACCTATTGACGTTTTTCAAAAATATCAGGAAATCTATCTAATTTTACTGATCATTTTTTGTTGCAAATATCGCGTGGAGTCAGCTGTTACACCTTTCGTGGGACACTGTATATTCCACCATACCGCATCTTCATAATTTGAAGGGTTTGTAACTAACTGTATACTGGGTATTTTTCGAAAAAATATCCGAAATCCCATCTTCTCTTTTCCCCTCTTCCAGTAGGCGAAAAAACAGGCCTATTTGAATGGTTGAGAAAAGTCGAAATTTCATTACCCCTTATTTATAGAAATTAGGAATTCCTTCAACGTATAATGGAAAAAAATGTTCAAGATTTTATTTTTGAAGTAGACGTATTTTTATACTGAAAACTTGTGATGTTCCTTACAAGGATTTTGGTAGATTTTTCATCATTTCATCACTTTTGAAAGTTGTGGATTCTTCTCAACATATCACTACTTGCTTGCTATAATAGAATCTATCTATAATGCTATAATAACATCATATGTCATTTAAATTCAGTCAATTTGTTTTCACGCCTCCTGGAGAATGATCAATTCACTGAAAAAAAAAACGCCTGGTAAGTGATAATTATTGCTGTAATTAAGTCTTAGAATGTCCGACAATATCCTTTCTAGAAACCTCTTCTGTAGGACGTGCAGTTGATGAGGATTACGGTCTTTTAGAAAGCAGACATAGCTTTCACGAATAGACAAGTCAAAGAATACCGCGGATGGGCAGAAGTCGGAGAAAGCCAACCGATCAGTGCAGTGGTCAGTGCAAGTGCAATCGACACACGGTTCATTTTATTCAATAGTCAACAAGATATTCCACTGCCCAACTTAGATCATTAGAACTATAATATGTAACACACATTTAAGCGTCTGCCTTGAAACCAGATGAGGAGGAAGAACTTGACAATGAGAGGAGCCTTTCTCAAGTTGAAGGCAGTTGCCTCTCAAAATGAAATACGATTTTTTCAATAATGATTCATCAATGATTCTTCAATATGGTTTAAAATGTATTCAAAATTCTAGAAATAATATGCGAGATCTTTCTCATATCTCACAGGTGCGGAGTGCGGTACCTCGATCTAGTTCAAAGACGAACGACGATGGACAATAGTTATCCACCGTGCAATCAATTTTGTGACCAGGAGTGGACCGTAGTAGTCGGCCTTATAGGCCTATATAGGTTAGTTTATAATTAACATATTGTAAGGTGTAAGCAGCTCCCATTGTAAGGGTGACTACTTTGAGAGCCGAATTCCTATTAATACCATTTATGTGTTTAAAAGTCACTTCCCGGTGATTCGGAACCCATATCTGAAGCAGTATGCCCATCTTCTCTCTTAATAATCCGTCTCATCACCCACGCACAAGCTGGAACTCATGTGAGCATCATCCTCAACAAAAAAGTGTTTATCAACTTCATTATTTATTTAACTATTTATCTTTCATTGCCTTTTCATTTCCTCAAAAATATATTCTAGTCTTCTGAGAATATTTCACTGGTTTGAGCCATATTCATATGATAATGACGTGTAAGCCCAAGTAGTAGAATAACAATATTCAAATTTTCGTGTATTACCTACCTATATTCGATGAAAAAGCAAAAATAACATGTCCTACATTTTACTACATTCACTAATACAGTACTAACAAAGCGGTTTCAGGTTTCAGGACAGTCCACTCTCTACAGCTTTGTCAACTTGATTATATACGGTAGGTAAGTATACTGTTGTTTGCGGGCTTTACTGCTTTACTTGAAGTGAGAGGAGTTGACGATTGTTTGAAGAACAGCGAGAAGCAGCACTGTAGCCTCTAGGTCAAGTCGTCTATTACTCTCAGGTCACACACATACCAGCAACCATCTTAACAAGTAAACAGTTCCGATTGCATTTCCGTTACCAGCTTCAGATGTCATGTTGTTTCTCACAATATGTAAGAAACAAAGTCGAGGTAACAATTCAAACTAATTTTCTCGAGATTTGAGAATTTAACAACCATTTAAACTACTTGTCAATAAGACGATAGACTTTATATTAAATCAACTGCAGCACTTAGACTCAACAACAATCCATCGTAAAAAGTACCAAACGTTGGTTTTTAGAGCATTTAATTCTCTTCAATTTGATGTAGGCTATATTATTTCAACATTTTATGCTTTCCATCAATTATTGTTGTAGCAGCTTCAGTGTTGAGTGTGAAATCATTAGTTACACAACAATATAGTATATAGATCATTTGACATTGTAATTTGGACACAATATCTAGAACACAACTCATTTAAACAAGTTAGGACCTGAAAATTTAAAAAATCCTCATCCCCAACCCCTGTGATGTAGGTGGAGTACAGTCATGTTGACACTAACTTGTTGCTGTATTGAAAATTTCACACTCAAACTCTAAAGCTGCGATAACAATTGATGGAAAGAATAACATGGTGAAATAATAAATCAAATTGAAGAAAATTAAATGCTGAACAAATCAACGTTTAGTTTGTAGGTACTTGCCGATGTATTGTTGTTGAGTAAAGCCCTGAAAAAGCAAAAAGTTGGAAGAAAAACTGTATTTTGAAAGATTCTTCAAGAGACAAAACTAATAAGTCTCTAAAACTAATGGAGTGGAGATATCAAAAACATCTACTAAACAAAACTTGTAGGAAATTTATCTAGCTCTATTTTCGTTCAGTTAGCCATGTCGCTGAAAGGCATTGTTCCCAAGATACATGCGTGTAAGCCAGAAATGATACATTGCAATTTTTAAATTAAGCACAAAAGGTGGGGATGAGGACTTTTGATAAGTTCACCTTCTAACTAGTCCATGCAAAGCTGAGAAGTCAAATATTGTGTTCCAAACATTCCCTCCAAATTTCCCTGCCAATTGATATATTGTTTTTAAACTGGAGATTTTACACTCAACACTATAACTCCTGCAACAATCGTAGGGAGATGCGTAAAATAATAAAATAATACATGATATTGAAGAGAATATAATTCTCTATGAGCTGAATGAAATGAAATGAATGAGTACCGGTAAGGTATACATTGAATGAATAATCAAGTGTGAACATAATATAACTTCTTCTCACATTTTAACACTTTGAACAAAAAAAAACATTGTCATAGCAACTGCTATCACAAGTAGTATCAACTAGTAGTTCTGTGAACAGTAGACCTCGCGCAGTTATAAACCGCAGCCTCCTCTTATACTGTCCATCAGAGTAAATCCTGTCTGTATGTCGTGTCGGCGAGATATCGGTGTGAAAACGGCTAATGGCTGTTGGGATTTGTGTATCAAAAATGCTAACATCAAAAGCTACAAGTTCAAGAGACAATCACAATACTATGTCATTTCAGTTATTAATTGCATGCGTTATTGCACGCAATCAATAGTTCATTTAATAGTGCATGAAAATTGCATTCAATGAGTGCATAATTACTGACGGTCTGTGTGACAACTGCCAAATAAGAGCATCAGCTTCTTTAAATGAATGGAAGAATTACAGAAATAGTATGAAAATAATTCCAGGTGACTAATAAATAATGATAAATCAACACAATTATTTTCTTATGCACTTTCAATGTTATTTTATATCCTGAAAAAGGACGAAGGAGTGAGTCAATTTAGTTGTCTTCGCTAAAGCTCGTTCATCAAAGTAAATTCTCTCGACCTTTCTCTGCTTTCAACTCGGGCTGACCTGTTGCCAGTATTTCTTGAAGGAGATTAGCTTTTGATGTTAGCATTTTTGATACACCAACCCCAACAGCCATTAGCCGTTTTCATTTAGGCTGTGGTTTATAACTGTGCAAGGTCTATTTTTCACAGAACTACTAGTAATAAGATAGGCCTACAGCTAGCTACATTAATTTGCATGCATTTTGCCATGATTAGCCAAACTTCTCGCCAGTAAAATAAGATCTATAATAGAGATAGTATAATAATAATAATAATAATAATAATAATAATAATAATAATAATAATAATAATAATAATAATAATAATAATAATAATAATAATAATTACCTATTATCGTCTTCGGTAAAATTATGCTGTGTAGTACCTATTAGGCTATATATAATGACAAAATAACAGTTTCACGTTTATAAAAACCATCACTACAGTACCTTATAGAAGATTTGAATTTAGAATTTTTATAATCAGAAAATGTGGGCAGTAGATAACACCATAGATAAAGGATAAGCATAAGCTATATTTCTTGTCTCTGATAACACACAACAGCATCATGTTGTATCCTACTCAACACTGCCTATGGTTGTGTTGGTCTCCTCAATATCTGGACGAGATAAATGAATGAGAAAAGCGATTTTTCATATTTGGAATCAATTTCATTGGTTGCGAAAAAGGGAAATCTATACAGACGCATTGAATGAGGAGGAAATTAAAACTAAAACTGGACGTGCTCGCATGCCATGTAGTGGGAATCGTTTTCAAAATACGTTTCAGCTCGTTCAGAAAACCGTTCACTGAATAAACAAACAACTGAAGTTTATGAGTACGATCAGTTTGTTCGGTATGTATAGACCTTGTGCAGTTTAGAGAAAGAGAACACTAAAGAAATGAGAAATATTAAGAAGGAGGGCGAAGAGAGGGGAAAAAGGAGAAAGAGTGAGAGAGAGCGGATGAGAAGAAAAAAATGAAGAAGGAAGAAACCTACAGGATGAAAGGATACAGAATGCATGATGGTTCCGATTGAATGGGTGTGTCGCCTAATCCCGATCCGGTGATTCCAATCCAGAAAGCCATGTCGCTCTGCCCACGCACCAACTGGGCCGGTCTAGGCCTACTCCTACATGTCCATCATCTCACAACTCACACTTACAGCATCGCATCCATACAACCGTCCAAAATGCAGTTGTATGTATACAGGTATGTATTTATACGAATCTATATGATCACATCGCTCCCTCATTACACGAGTGTCTTTACACGCTTTTTAGCTCTCAAGTAAGATCTGAATGGCCCAAATCGTGGGAACGCATCTTTCTGGGGTATTGATAGAACCAAACACTGCACATATCAACTTGTATTTCTCCTGAAATCCAGGAGTGTGTAGTACAGTCTACCTTTATTTGTTATTTCTCACTCTCGAACTCTTGTTTTTTTGTAGTTTCTTTATATTTACTCGAATAGCATTCGAATTCATCATACCGTACTGTAATTTTTTGAATGTCGGTCTATTGATTTTTTCCAATAAGTTAGATAGCTTAACTTGAACATCCACTTTCTCCTGAGTTGATGCCACATGAGCTCCTGGCTCGTGCGTGAGTAATGGGAAGGATGATGCGAAAAGAGGGGATCTAGGTGGGTTCCGAGCGAGTCACCAGGAACTGTATTTTATACTAATGATTTATATTAAGCGGGTTCGGTTCCTCAAGTGGTCACCCTTCTAACGTGAGTAGTAGGCACAATGTTTCTCATCAACTTATATGAGTGATAATAAAATAATCAGCACGACCATATCTCTCGACCAATCAATAGACTACAACAATAACAATACCGTGGTAATCAAACATTGTTTTTTTATTTCCTAGCTGAAATGAAGGTAGTGCAGGCACCAGTCTCAGAGAACATAAACTGTAGTAAAATGACACTTTAATTTTCATTTTCTATTTAAGGTGCAATATTATATGAACGATTGCTATGTTGCAACAAAAGTTGTACACTTCAGATTCAGAGGCATGAATAGAGAGGTGAGGAGTATTTTCTCCCAAATGTAGCAGTTTACAGACACCGGTCTTAGGAAACCTTTCTTCCTATTGGAGAAACATTATTAAACATCAAACACTATTGAATGTGAACTCTGTACATATGAATATCTTCATGTTATCTGTTTGATAAAGTCTATGTTATAATGGAATAATGTGTCAGCTGGATCATATCAGCTTCACTTTTCTCAAGTTTAGATTTCAAATTGCGCAATTCGCCTTGAGAAAAGAAGTCTCTTCGAGTTATGCAAATGCATTCCACTATTTGCAAAGATATCGACTTGCTGTGTTCATATTTCACATCATTCAGAAATTAGCATTCTATGTTCTACTGTACCGTGCTGTCATTTTCAATTAGCATTATTGTCAACTTCCAGTAATGTTCCAATGTTTAAAAATGCATTCTTCTAAAATACAGATGCGAGAGGAAGAAATTTGTGAAGGTATTCTATGGATTTCTTAATCTATAAATGTTAATTGATTATTTAATTGCTCTATTTAAAGAAATGGATTGATAAATGAATGTTGATAGATTGGAGAATTGATTTAACGAATGATGCGTGCAATATCTGATAGTTTACCAGATAAATGAATTGTGTGCAGTGATACTATAGTAATGTCACTCAAGAGTCAAAAGCTCCCCAAATCCCAGGTGGTTTGCAACCCACACACAAGTGACAGAATAATTTTGTGACCATCATAATTTTGATCTCTTCAAACTAATGTCAAATCCAATCGAAATTTATTTTGTTCCACGGCAATGAATATTCAATACTCATACTTATATCATACCTCAGAAATTATTTTTTAACGTAGCAGCACAGGAAGAAACTCATCTAGAATATTGTAAAATGTTCTTTCTCTTGCAGATATCCAGGAAATTCGTCAAAAGTCTTTATATCGTTATCAATATGCAGAAATTCATTGATTAAATGAACGTTCAAAACGCAAAAATCAATGACTTATCCTTCAATTAAGTTCTTCGAGAAATTTTCTGCTGTGATTTTTGACAGGGAATTGAAACGTAGGGTATCGTATATCACTATTGACTCTGCACGTCCTAGTTTCAGGTATGTGTAGTGAATTTGAACGTCGATAAAAGAGTGTAAACATACAAAAATATCCAGCACGGCGTTGACTGTCCCTGTTAGTAAGCAGGAGCTCAGATTGGGTCAACTTTGAGTCAGATTGAATTTACGATACCTACTAAGAACAGTATTCCGTGACTCTATTGGTTGAAAGAGAATCGAATAAATTTTGGTAATTTTTCAATACGGTGATATCCTATTGATTATTATCCTATTTCATTATTTTCTATTATTCTGAAAACAAATTTTCCTTGAAGCATCTGAACTTAAAATTAATATTCAAATTGGTTTACCGTATTCCATCATTCCTAATCATAATAAAGAGATTGCTACCATTCTCAAGTCTGTACCTTCAAGGAGTCATAAGTTACACGGTTTTCTAATTGTTGGGATTGGAATTTGGTGGAAAAAGCGTGTTTTCCGCTGCAAACAGTACTTTTCACTCTTTTTCCGATGACGCTCCAGCCGTAAAATATGGACTTACAGCCTCCAACCAGATGTCATTTTGAAGCTTTGGAGATATTCTACAACACTGTGCCAATAATACTAGTGTTCGTCGACTGCGAATACAAATACAGGATGGAAAGTAAAATATTGTCCCCGAAAAATGTGTGTTTCAAGTTTTTGGAGTTGAATAAATAATGGAACGAGTGGTCGAAATGTGATGATTCTCTCGAACATCATTGTTTGGTTAATTCTTAAAACTTTGGTGATAGAACCAATCCGATATCTCTCACAATAACTGGATAACAAGCGATATAAAAATTCCTGTCAATAATGACCGCCATCTTGTATTTTTCAATGATGTAGAATATTTTCGTTGTTTCCATCATGAATATTCTTATTCGTCTTGTTTTAAAGAAGAGATTGAGACCATTTGCAAGTCTCTATCTTAAAGTAGTCATGAAAAAATCGATTTTATAGTTCTAGCTTGTTACCTCATGCTTATGGAAAATCGCACCAGAAATCATACAGGGTTTACTTTGGAGGGCGCTGGAGAACTAATTTTCTGACGTACAGCGCATGAAGATATATCGTTCCAAAGTTGAAAAAACACTCTAAATTTCACAGGTTTAAAATTTCTCAGTATCTCTTGCACAAAGGAAGCTATAATGGAATGAAATTTGAACAAATTTAGAAAAAAAGTTTTTTTTGGGCTTTTGAAGGTTATAACTAAAAAAATATGCGTTTTAGAGGAAAATTTTATGAAACAAAAATTGTAGAGGAAGATGTTTAAAATGATGATTCTCGTCTAAAAAAACGGTTTATATCTTGAACGGTTATTGAAATACAAGCGATATAGCAAAACCCTGAAAATTTTGAGAATAGTAGACTTGAGATGCGCGGGAACACTAGCGTCAGGTGATCAATTTTCTCAACGGCAAGGAAATTTGTGTGAATGCGCCACACCAGATTTTTTCGGAAAGCAATACCAGCCTTACCTAAGTAAAAATAGTGAAAATGACAACCTCGTCTCGAATAATCCAAGCAGTGTTTCATTACAGCCTTTCTAGAGATAATCAGCTGCTTACATTTGAAATAATTCAGTCAAATAACTCGTGAATTTCCAGCTTTTAGCATACAATTTGGTACACAATGCATACCATGCAGCCGCTCTCCGAACTTTAAAATTCCTTGAAGACCAAAATACGATCTTCTGACTACTTTTGACAATTGAAAAAACAATTTCAATTATTTCTGAGAAACTTTCTCGCTTTCACCACACATATCTTTAGAAACAAAAAAGTTTCTAGCGTGTCGAAAATTTCATGTTTTCTGCTTGAAATGTCTCGACATTGATGAACATAAATATTAATTAAAAAATTACTATAGTTCGGATAAAAATTATCCAGACACCAAAAGAAAGGAGACATTCTCCCCGTTAATGTGATATAAAATTATTACGCATTACGACGCCCCATGATTCCGAGAAAAGTGATATTCAAAAGAAAAACAAATTTTCGCGATGTTTCCAATTTTATCATAAAAGTTGAATTCCCTTTTAATCCTTCAAACCTGGATCTTTTCTAGCACTACTAGGATATTGGGAATGATATTCTACATCCAATTCTGACGTTGAATTGGAAATTTGCAATTTTACACGAATTGGCAACCATGTAATTTCCTCGGATGGAGGGCCAAGTCTCAACTTATTTTACACAATCATACTATAATAAATGACTTTGATATAATAGAGCTTTGGTTAGGATTTTAAAATGTAAATTTCAGTTAAAATTCAAACTATCTACTGATAGATTATTCATAAGTAGTTCGTCACTTGGTCATTAAAAAAAATATATAAATATTTATGGGTTGCATTCCTTTTATTATTTGAATAAATAGTGATGGTGAATCTGAAAATAATTTTAAAACTGTCAGATGGCTATTGATGAAACCTGCTCTTCCACTTCATTTCACATGGTTATTATACTGCAATATGTGCCGATTTGTAATTTACTAATGTATTAGATCGAATCAGCTAGCCTATTTCTTAATAATTATTTTGAAACTTCATTGTTTTCATCGAGCTGTAATCGATGTCATGAAATAGAGAATCTTTGGCAGTAAGAATTTGTCAGAATCAGAGCCGATTGTACGTACATTATTCGTAGACAGCAGCGTTGCCAGCTAAATATAACAATTTGGCATCGAGTGGTTCGGAATGTTTATAAACTGTTATCTTGACAGCGGCTTATTGGAAAGTAGTACGAGGAGTCGGGCGGAGGGCAAAGCATGCGTTAGGTGACGTTGTTATCTTACCGTATCAGTTCGCGCGGTTCTGCAACAACTGTGCAATGAATCTCTGCTGACAAGAACGCACGACCTTGTCAAGTTGAGAGAAAACTGAAATAAACAACTGAACTACTAAAGATGATGCTACCGCAAGCTTGGTTCCAGCAGTTTTTTTTATTACATATTTAATCTGAAAAGCAATCGGACACGCACCAACGGAGAACTCACTCCACCGCTAAAGTAGACCACACTGAAATATCAGTCAAGTCACCTCACCTCACCTGGCCGCGCTAAAGCTAAGCCAGTTCCATGTGCTTCGGCAAACGTCTCCCACTCCATCACTGAGCTTTCTTGCTCCATTATCACTGCTAGCGGAATCTAACAATCATTCTTGTAACTATCACACGTCGAAACCGTTTTTGAAGGCTGTAAGTAGGACTGCAATCACGGAATAAACATACCAGTAGTGCTTCTCTACTCTGTGCTGCAATATTCCATATAGGGACACCGAGAAGCGAACTACAAAACAATATTATTCTTTCCTCTGTGGTTTAGTTCACACAAAAGTGGCAGGCATCATACATTTGATTAATCAATTGGCAGACTGGGTTTCTGACCACTTGACCAGAACATTTTTGAGGTTTTTTTTATTTCCATAATTTCTCGGTCAGTCATTGTTGAAGTTTTGAGTTAATAATGTAACCTTTTATAATGGTTGGTCTTTTGGGTACTATAATACTCATGAAAAATTCATTTCCACCGATTATTGTATCCTCTAGAGCCAGGTCCTTCTACATATATAAGAGGTATATAAATATTGTAATTGAGAAGGTCCTGGGTAGAACTTTTCCCTCCTGTGCAGTCGCCTGTGCAGTCGCCCATTCATAGACCGGGTACAATATTATTGATTTGTGAATCTTTTAAACATAATTAATAGAGGCTACCTTCCAATTTCTAATAGATTTTGATAAGCAGTGGAAAACTATTATAGAGTACGGGCTGCATAAAAGCAATTAACTTATAATTAAACTAGCTCTACTCCTAAATGATATCTATCTATTATCTATTCCATTTCTAGTCAAGGAATAGCCTATTTACTTTTTTTCTCAGATTAGTGTTCCATGACTCTTTTGCCAATTTATTGTTTTATGATCCTGTTCATATCTCCTCTTGAATGGACACCTGCGTACCCTAAAATTCTCCTTAAAAGGAGTATTATCCTAATCAAAATGTATGTGATCACCCTGCGTACTCTAATCAATATCTGTAAAGATAATTGGCTTATTTTAATTATCAAAATAAATTTCAACTCTTTTGTTCAATAGAAATCATAGTTTCAATTATAATTAATGAGAATCTATTTTAATACTGTAAACCACCCCCAGACTTCTGCAAATATTGACCACATCCAGAGAGAACAGCTAGGAGAAACTTCATTCAAAAATAATGTCCCAGCCCAGGAATCGGACCCGGTATTTTGCAGTTGCCATAAGTCAGGCATGCTTTAACCAATTACATCAAACTGGCAATCTCTGCTGAATATATTATTAGTCCGGGCGCAAAAATGTCATGAATAAGGCACTTCGTGGTCATTTTTGAGTAACAGCCGTGGAAGATGTCTCAATTTCTTTGTTAGGTCTAGCATAATAAGAATCATGATGGTGATAAGTCGAAATCTCAGGAAAACACCTCGGAAACAAAATGGCCGCCAAAACTTTCAGGGTTTTGCTATATCGCTTGGATTTCAAAAATCGTTCGAGATATTCTACCGTTTCATTAACGGAAATATTTTTAAAATCTTCCTCTACAATTTTTGTTACATAAATGTTCCCTCTAAAACGCATGTTTTTTAAGTTATAATCTTCAAAAGACCAAAAAAACTTTTTTCTTTTTTCAAATTTCATTCCATTATAACTTTTTTTGTGCAAGAGATACAGAGAAAATTTAAATCTATGAAATTTAGAGCGTTTTTTCAACTTTGGAACGATATATCTTCATGCACTGTACGTCAAAAATGAGTTCTTCAGCGCCCTCCAAAGAAAACCCTATATCACACAAAGAATAGCTTTTAAGACGATAAAGGATAAAACTATCTTAACTAATGAGATGGTTCAAACCTGTCTTCACTAATAATACAACTATTTTTTAAACTGTCCGAACTGTGACAGAAAAAGCTGTATTGTGAGAAAAGACAAGCCTATCCTCACCACCAGTTCAGAAGGACTTTACTGGGAGCCCTACCAAAACAAGATAATTGTAATATAAATCTATCAATCACTGCAAAGACATGAAAGTCACCTCGAGTATACAATATTTTTTTGTCTATCGCAAGAGCCATAGCCTACTATAGATAGAGAAAGTAAGCCATGCAAGAGCGCAACATTTGTTATTAAAAATAAAAGATGCTAAACAACCAAATAAACAAACTTTTTGTCAATGACAAGTGAAATACTGTTCATTGAATTTAATTTGAAATCCAAAATCTTGATCATTATGAGATAATATATTTATATATTAAATATATATTAAAGTGAAATTCCAGGAATGTTGTCTTGTTTTGGTGACAATGGTGCTGTGGCTGGTTTCATTGTACTAGGTACTGGGCGTTTGGTATTCAAAATATTAACTTCCATAAGGGAGACACGTTGAGGCTGTCGTCTCTTTTATTTAGAGAGCCTTGCTTTTCGATTTCCAACGCCTCTCTCACAATCCTGATTTGAAAAACTCGAATTCTGGCTATTTGTTTGGAATTCACGAAATTTATTGCATGGCCAGTATTTTTCACATGGTTATATAGAGCTGATGTTGATTGTTGATTTTTGTTGATATATTGATTTTAAATATATTTTTCATTTGAAATAGCCTGATGTTATCATAATAAAGTGTTAGTTATTATTTCTTTCATTTTTGATATTAATTGCAACAACCCATAAATCGAGTAGTTTTATATTTTCTTGTCGCCCTTACATATTCAGTGGAGGCCTATAAATAATAATTGGAATTCTGTTCAATAGCTATTTTTTTCATATTATACTTTTTTTGTTCATGTACTACTCTTATTCATAAGCCTATTTTTGTACAAATGAATTTCTCATTAATTTCCATTTTTAGAATTTTAGAATAATGGCTTTGTTGGACTTTATGATATTTCGTTAATGTTATGTTCTGTCATGAGCATTTCAATTTATTTCAACAAGAATGTAGTAGGCCAATGATAATATATAATATCGTTGGAGCGATAGAGTAACTTGATATTTGAAGAGTAATTTTTCATTTAAAATATAAGAGGATCTCCAATAACACCTACTGTTAATAATATTATTCTTGTAAGAGAAGTATTCAGTTGTTTTCAGAATTTTCATCAACTCTGTATTATTGAAAGTTATTGCGGGTTTCAAAGATTACAATTCAACAGTTCTTGAGCAAGTTATATAATTCATTATAGTGCATAATTCACAACTTTTACATCTTCAAAATGATATGGCTTTATATATCAATGTGCGGTTTCTGCCATTTATTTTCTTTTGAAACTCTGTATCGAAATAATGTATCATGAATTTGGATTCATATAAGCATATTAATTTAAGCGACAGAGTAAGTTTTTAATATTTGAAGAGTAATTTTTATTTTCAAATTAGAACTCTAACCTCAACAACTATCTACTATGTCTTAATTCAAATCGCAATTGACAAGTCTACGTCACGACTAACTAACTAGTCCAAAACGGCGCCGCGCCGCGCTGCCCCAACGACCTGATGCACGGACCTTCCATTTTCCGCTCTCCTGTGCGTCGCGCCGCCCCACCGACCTCCTAGTGCACGCTCAGCTTTAAAAGTCTTCCAAATTTACGTAACACTTTCATAAAAACAGTGTGAGTTTTTATTTACACGGTTTCTGTTTCTGTTCAGCCAAAAATACAGTAAGATTAAAGGAAAAGGTAGGTTAAAAACGTATTTCAGTAAGTTATATGAATACCAGACATTTTCCATCAAAATGCCAAGACCCAAACATAGCTTTTTGTAAAGTACAAAAGATAAAAATCAACTATTTCATCAAATTCAATCACCGTATGAATGGGCTATGAATGACACATTGTAGGTCTGGCATGACATATTAAGGTCGTACAACTCACCAGCTTGCTCTCACATTCACAGTGAATATGTTTACGTACCGTACTACAATATGGGAACCATTCGAATAAGAACAAAAAATAAATACAAACTTCTAGTACGACTACTTTCAGATGAATACTTCTACATTATTTTATCTCAAGTGATCAACACTTATCAGCAAGTTTTTGTATTTTTTTTTTTAATTCAAATTTGGAGTCAAGACAGTTTGGCAACATTACGAATAAAATAAAATTGTTTCTCTTTTAGTAAGTGATCTCTATAACGTAATTTAACATTTTTTGAATCAATAAATTGATATTTTGAACATATCAATCATTCATTAAATGCTTTTTAAGGAAAATCATTGTAATAAAAATTGAATATCAAACAAATAATGAAATATTACAATGAGGTTGGTAAACAACAATCTTCTAGAAACATCTGTTCCTTGTTTCTTGACTTTCTTGTTCTGCTAAATTTCTTTTCCATGCGAGTTCCAAATACTTAGCATGGCTACTTCAAGGGCTGTGGTTAATTATTTTAAATTTAAACGCTCGAATTTTGTAGGCCAAAGTATCTTTAATCAATTATCATGCAAACTTCCAAATAAATGTATAGAATGTGGAAGAGCTTTCAGCTCAGCGGTTTTGCTATCCCGTCTAGTTGCGGCTTCTAACCATTGCGGTAAGTCGTGATGTTTTGCAATTTATTTTTGTTGCCAGTATATATTATTAACATTGTTTGAATTAATAACTTAACAACCTTATTATTCTTCTTTCATATAATCTCAACTTATTGGAATGAAATTCAACATCTTTTTTTTTGAATTGCAACATAGGCTACTAAGTTTGGTTAGGTTTTTACATACAGTAATATAAATGGAAAAAATAATAAAATATTACTTTACCATATCTGCATTAAGTTATACAGTATTTTTATTATTTATATCTACGTAAACGTACTTGAATCCATTTATCACTGCTGGGTTTTCAATAGAATATTAGCCTTGATAATAAAATAACTTGTAATTTTACGTGTTATAGTTTTAATTGATTTATCATATTTGAAACAATACCAAAAGTAGAATATTATTAATAGTAAGGCCCGTATGCAGATACTCGGAGAACCCATACAAAACCCGTATGGTTTAAACGGAGAAATGTCAGCTGTTATTTAAACCCCGTATGAAACACATTATGATAAATGCAACCATATCTACGAGAAGTAAAGGTGGTTTAGCGATGAACGTAGTGTTAGCATTAGGACCGCAGGCTTTCACTAGTTCAACTAACTTATGAATTATTTATAAATTTTATAATAACTAATAATATAAATGTATTTATAAGGTTTATAGCCTAATTATTGAAAATTCAAATTGGTTAAAAATAATTTTCAAGCAATTTAAAATAAAAAAACGATATATATTTAAATAATTAGAATTCACAATAATGCGTAGGCCTAATGTGGAAAATAAATTGAAAATTCAAAATGATTTTTTCTTATTCTGCATTTGCAACAAAAGAATCCTGTTGTCATAAAAATTGTATTTTGGGTAGGGGTGAGGAATTTTGATAGCCTACATTTACCTCATTACTACCCTAAACATAGCTGCGGGGTCAAAAATTGTATTCTAAACTTCTCCTTCTATACCCTCTTTTGAACATTCGTTTCCTGGACTATATATGGATTATTGTTCTTTTTATTTTTCATTGTGAAATGTCATACTACTATTACCAGTGTTTGTATTATTTTAGTAAATAAAACTTCCGATATGTATTACTTTTCAGGTGTTCTTGCCGTGCCTAGTAATTCTAACTGGAAATCGACGTTTAGGAACTTCCATTTGAGCAGCTGTGATTTGGCTCGTAAAGATTACTATGAAACATTGGGTGTGCCGAGAAATTGTTCTAGCAAGGATATAAAGAAAGCTTATTTCAATTTAGCCAAGAAGTATCATCCTGACACAAATAGAAATGATCCCAATGCAGTGAAAAAGTTCCAAGAAGTGTCTGAGGCTTATGAGGTAAATCTAGAAATTTAGCTATATTCACTAATATTTTTTATCAGGCTATTTAGATAGAAAAAAATTCTAATTTCTCAATTTGGCATGAATATGGTAGAAAAAAATCTCAAAATTCTCAATTTGGCATGAATGACGAGAACATTTCACTATTGTTTGTACTGACATATCTTAATTTCTGGATAATATATCTTAATATACTCAATCCACCTTGATAACTTGAATATACTGATTACCTGCTAACTTGCTAAGGTACACAGATAATATCTTATTGAAAAAATATCGTTCTAATGCCCACCTTATGAACTTGGAGTGGTTATGTCTCATAGTTATATTACATGTAAGTTAGTTTTACTCTGAGTTGAAGAAAATAGTTGTAGGGGAAATTTATTTACATTGGGTTTATAATTTTTACGTATACTGCCTCATTCAAATCAATTGACGCTTTTAGATCAAGTGATACGTGATTGTATATTTTATAAAACCAGTTTTATAATTTATGTGTTTCTTGAAAATCTTTATCAGTTATATGTATAAAGGCTGATCTTCTTGTTCACACTGATCAGCTTGTTCTAATTCTACAAAGAGGGAAATGTTTTCATAAGAATAAATTAAAGAATATAGTATACTGTCTTTCTGTTGTAGAACGTTAATCAGATGATTTTCAGTTCAGTCAGTAGGAAAAGCATGAGGAGTACCTAACATTGACCATTATTTGTGTTGAAACTCATGACAAAAACATTAATAATTTTGGGTTTGAAACTATTTTTTGCTTTTCTCCAAATAGAAATAGAAATCTCTAGGCATAGAAATTTGTGCATTAATGAACTGAAATAAAAACCAACAATTTACTGAAACTTGTTCACTTCTATTTTTTCATAATGTGTTCATATTATATAATGGAGATTCATTATTGACTGTTGGATTTTGTGTAGGTGCTGAGTGATGACATGAAGCGGAAGGAGTATGATTCGTGGGGAGCCACATCTGAACAAATGGGCATGGGGGGTGGGGGGCCAGGCCCGGGAGGGGCAGGTGCGCGGGGAGGCATGCATGATAGCTACTCCAACAGATGGGACTTTCAGTCCACCGTCGATCCCGAAGAACTTTTCAGACGTATATTTGGAGACGCTGGATTCAAAGCAAGCAACTTCACCGCTGACGATTTTGCTGATTCCAGTTTTGGATTTGGACCTGCTCAAGAGGTAAGACAGCTCTCGTTTCCAATTTTATTAATACAGTTTATAGTGTTGGAGGTACATCCTTGTCTTCATCTTCTTCATTTGCACTCATTAAATAAATAAAAACAAATTATATCATCAAGAAAAAAATATATTCATTCAACTGTATCACTGCATGAGAGGCAATCTCTTCAGTATGATGTGAGAGCTCATCAGATATCGTGATCGTGTCTGTTTTTGTTAGTGGAACACTGCTTTTCCTAGTTGAAAGTTACATACTGTATTCATATTGAGCTCCATGATTCATCTTGCAATTGAAAACAGCGTTTCATAAGTATATTTAAATTGAAGTATTACCAATTCTTAAAACTTGATTGTAGTTCAGATTTAGATAGTTGGTTAGGTAGAGTTCTGTACAATGATGTTAGTCCTGTTACTTCGTTTACAACTAATGTGTAGCACTATATTTATTTATTTATCAATGATAGAACACATTATCATAGAATGATTGGGAATGAAAAACAGGCTTATATGACATTTGTTGTTGCTGAGTTTGAAAAATATAAGCACTAACTATTATACACGTAACTATACATGCTCCTCAGCAATCCCACCATCTTGTTGAGTTGTGTCCATTCATTGATGAGTGAAAAATCAATTAATGTTGTCTAAAATGTGACAGGTGGTGTTGAAGTTGAGGTTTGATGAAGCTGCTAGAGGAGTGAACAAAGAATTGAAGGTGAATATTGTGGACACTTGCCCCAGGTGTCGTGGCAGTCGAGCTGAGTTGGGCACCAAAGCCGAACGATGTACCTTTTGCAATGGTACTGGAGTCGAAACAATTCGCACAGGTAACGCCTCAATCACAATCAAACATTTATAACGAAATAAATGTTTAGCTTTCCTCCTACTCTGTAAACCACTTTCAATACAAACATTGAAGCTTATTCAACTATCTCTCGTGAATGCGATTTTTTGAACTTTTAATCATGAACTAAACTACAAACTTGCTGTTAGCTACTGGTCCAAAACTACCTAATACTAGTTGCTCTATGAACAGTAGACCTCGCGCTATTCGAATTTACTTCTTCCTGTTATTTGGTTTTTCGAAACTAAAACAAATATCAATTGAATATGTCTAGAAAACATCCAAATCAAACAATATAAAAACTACTGTAATACCAAGAACAGAAGAAAATTATTTCAAAATATAGAAATCACTATGAAAAGGATATTTCTAATGATTCAAGACGAAGCATTAGTCTCAAGTCAAGTGGGATATGGATCATAACACTTGAGAACACATTCATTTAGGAACATATAATTCCACTACGTCTTGTCAACAAGCAGAAGCAATCTCTCATGCATACTGGAAAATGTCTGTTAGATTCTAATTCACCTAAAAATTTTAATTATGTTTGTCCTATCGATTCATTTCTTAATCAAACACAGTTCATGAGAATCATCAAACTAAAACTTCACCACTTTATTTCAATTAATAAGCATTTGAATGCTTGTGTTTCAAATAGTGTGAAAAAGATTCAGCTCTTCCAGAACAACGTTGTCTGTTCCTAGTGAATATGATAGATGATTGGAATTGGATTTATTATTATTATTATTTTTTTAATAATAATCATGATCATGTAGTTGACATATTTCAGGAAATAAGTTGAATTATTTCAGGGCCGTTCATGATGAGATCAACATGCAGGCATTGTCATGGCACCCGAATGTATGTGAAGTACAAGTGTGGCGAGTGTGAAGGCAAAGGAAGTACAATTCAAAGAAAAAATATAACTATACCGGTTCCCGCAGGTAAATACCATCATATTGCTATCACTATCAAGTAAGAAAAAGTAGAGGTGCAAAATTGTGTCCAATATTTTCTAACAATTTAATCTGTAATCAATTCAATTTCTCATCTCAATGGTTGAGAATTGATATAGAAAAACAAATTTGTTGGAATATTTCTCAAAGTTGATTCCTCACAATATCATAATCATTGGAAACAGTTTTGGACTTACATGCGTATCGTTACTTAACTGTTATGCTAATGAATTAAAAATTGACAAGATCTTAGTATCTTAGCTTAGTACAAAGCTGTTTCTGATCTAATGGAAATGCATCCTATTTATAATACCATTTATTTCTGAAGTATCTAAAAAGTCTCTTTTAGTGCAGAATTGTCAGATTATCTAATTTCCAATTTTAATTTATATTTTGTACGGTAGTTATCTACTGTAAGTGTAACATATGTGATTTTAAAATTATATGTGCTCTTCAAGTTCATTGACTGTCATTCTGCAAGCCGAATAAAATGTTAACTCATCTATTTTCAATCTCGTTATTTTACTATTTCAGTACTAATTTTAAACTTATTTTTGTTAGGTGTTGAAGATGGCCAAACGTTGAGAGTGTCGGTGGCAAATAATCAAGAGTTGTTCATAACATTCCGCATAGCTCCTTCAACTTACTTCAGGAGAGAAGGCGCAGACGTACATAGTGATGCTGAAATTTCTCTGTCACAAGCCGTACTAGGAGGCGCCATACGCATTCAAGGGGTCTATCAAGATCAAACCATCCAAGTTAGTAATCTTCTCTTGTCAAATTTGAATTGTATTTATGCACTTTGGTTGTGATTATGCACTTTGGTTGTGAAATCGTCTGATATTTATCTATCAAATCTTACTGTGTGATGCGTTTAATTATGATGCATTTTGGACTTATCGAGAATTGACAGGAAATCATGACCGCCATTGTAGCTCTTTTCTTATTTTAACTGAGTTCCATCGATCAATAATTGTGTGGAAATTATTTGGACCAAGTTATCTAACTTCAGTTGAAGAAGAAACCATGGAATTTTGTAATTGTGAAAACAGTGTGAGAGAAAAATGTATTGTTAGTAGAACTAAATTAGTAAAATTAATCTTACATTTTTAATAGATGTTGCCTGTACTATAACATCCATTTTTCTGTTTATCTCCTTTAGATCAACTTATTTGTTGGATAATAATTTGGGATTTGGTGAATTGAGCTAGTAGAGTATTGTTCATTATACTATTTATTTCTTCATCAATAACTATTGACTAGAACTAGAGTATGGTTTTCAGATGAGTAGTCAACTGTTTTAAATGAGTCGAAATGATTTTCTTGTTGTGTTTCCTTTTTAATCATAAAATTCTTACCCCCAGTTGTACGTACGTCGGTTATCGTTTAATCACGATTAAATGCTATACTTCAATCGAGATTAGCGTTAACCGATGCATTTTGGTTGCACAAAACAAAAATTTCAAGTGATAACGGCGATTAAACTAACTGGCGTAAAAAATTTAATTACTTTCCTTGCCCTACTACCATAGGTAAGGAAAGTATTGCTTTCCAAAAAAAAATTAAGGTACCCCAATTTCAAGTTTTCTACACGTTTCAAGGTCCCCTGAGTCCAAAAACATGATTTTTGGGTGTTGGTCTGTGTCTGTATGTCTGTGAACACGATAACTCCATTTCTAATTAACCGATTGACTTGAAATTTTAAACTTAAGGTCCTTATACCATGAGGACCCGACAATAAGAAATTCAATAAAATTCAATTCAAGATGGCGGAAAAAATGGCGGATAATTACTAAAAAACCATGTTTTTCACGATTTTCTCAAAAACGGCTCTAACGATTCTCTTCAAACTTATACCATGGATAGCTATTAATAATCCCTATCAACTGACATGAGTCCCATTTCTGGGAAAATTGCAGGAGCTCCGTAATATTCTTGAGAATAATGGCGGATAATTACTAAAAAACCATGTTTTTCACGGTTTTCTCGTAAACGGCTCTAACGATTTTCTTCAAATTTATACCATAGATAGCTATTTATAAGCCCTATCAACTGACACGAGTTTCATTTCTGGGAAAATTGCAGCAGCTCCGTAATATTCTTGAGAAAAATGGCGGATAATTACTAAAAAAACATGTTTTTCACGGTTTTCTCGAAAACAACTCTAAGGATTTTCTTCAAATTTATACCATAGATAGCTATTTGTAAGCCCTATCTACTGACATGAGTCTCATTTCTGGGAAAATTGCAGGAGCTCCGTAATATTCTTGAGAAAAATGGCGGATAGTTACTAAAAAACCATGTTTTTTACGATTTTCTCAAAAATGACTTGACCAATTCATTTCAAATCCATGCCCTCTATACTTATTTATCAGATCTATCAACGGCATGAGTCTTTTTCCTGGGAAACTTACTGGGGTCCATCCCATCCTTGAGAAATGGACTTTGTAAACTCCTTCTCGTGCATGAGGTAGGTAGGTAGAGCAGTTTATAAAAAGAACACAAAGTCGAGATATTTCATGTGTAGAACAGCTGTTTTGACGACTTTCAAAAAATCATTGAATTTACACAAAGGAAAAAGTACTCTGAAAACAATTATTATATATACACATATACAGTAGTCTGATCTTAGTTTCAAATATGTTGCCGCCAATCGTCATTATGTTATTCTTCTAAATTATTCTCGTTTAAGAATGGGGCTCACAGTTCAATGAGCAAGGAAAGTTGTGTGAGTGTACCACACCAGATTTTTTTGATTAGTTGGCACCATTTTAACGGCGATTAGTTGAAATGAAGAAAATTTAGTTGCAAATAGGTGAAAATCAAAAAATAACGCCGGCTAAACTAATCGACGTAAAAGATTTTCAACGTGCCATTCATGGGGTTATTAAATCCAACTAATGCCGATTAGGTACCTACTGATAGCTGTCTTCCAATTAGTTTTTGGTAAAACAACTACAAAATTCAAAGTATGAGCTAAATATATGGATGAATTTCATCCGTTAATAAGATAGAGAAGTGTATCTAGCTGATATTAGCATTCAAAATTAGATTCTGATTTTTGAGGTTAGTTTTCGATCTGGTTCGTCTGCAGATAGCACTTGACACTGGCGACAGACAGCACATTTTTATGGTGCATGCCTGGGGGCGCGACAGTCGAGACCGACGACATTCGAAACCTACGACCGTAGAGGACTGTTTTACAGTCCTCTACGGTCGTAGGCCTCGACTGTCGGGAGTGTACGAAAATTAGAGTGGCCTCAACTGTCGCCTAACGCAGGCGACATTTGAGACCACTTTTTCAGGAGTCCTCTCCCGTCGTAGGTCTCGACTGTTGGGGCTGTACACAAATTAGAGTGGCCTCAACTGTCGCCTAACGCAGGCGACATTTGAGGCCTCTTTTTCAGGAGTCCTCTACCGTCGCTGGCCTCGAATGTCGTCGGTCTCTACCGTCGCTGGTCTCGACTGTCGCAGGACTCTTCTTTCGTTTGCCTCGTTTGACATCGATCCGCATGCCTAATGAATGGTCACCGCTTTAATAACATAACCTCAATTTTGTGCCAATTGTTCAGAATAATAACATCTGTCGGTTAAATTGCAGTGTTGCCAGATTGTAAAACCGTTAAAATCTTGGTTAGTTGAACGGAAAACTTATCGGGATTGTAACCAATCTTTGTGGAACAGAAATGAATCTGTAAAACTAACGCTGATTTGTTAATCAGCGTTAATGTCCATATTTAACAGACGTACGTGCAACTGGCCCTTATTGTTAAGCACTGGCAAACCGATTGTTTTTTTTCAGATACCAGAGGGAACATCATCGCATACTCGCATAAGATTACGTGGCGAGGGAATGAAAAAGGTGAACTCGAGTGGAAGTGGTGATCATTATGTGCACATTAAGTTGAAGATACCCAAGAAGCTGAATGAACAACAGAGAGCACTGCTGCAAGCCTATGCTGAATTGGAAGATGACACGCCTGGAGTTATTCGAGGAATAGTCTATAAGAAGGACGGTCAGTCTAACCTAACATTATTTTCAAATGCTTTCTGTTCCATCGTGCTGCCTTCCATGTCCAAATTATCAGTGGTGGTAATGATATCAGATGATACTGTCTTTTCAAAAACTTTATGGTTTGAATAAAAAGCTGTTTCTCACAACTGAACTACTCAGCTAATCATAGTTATAGCACAATTCATTTAGTAACAATTATTTCTTGAAGTGGAATACATATTGAGAGATATTATTTATTCTATGTTCTGAAGAAGATCTCTTCTGTGGTGAGTTCTCCAGAATGATTTTACTCCCATGAATTTGTATGGCCGATTGTCAGTATCAATTTTCCTTTGAAATAGTTAGTTTGAATATTACAAACAAACGTTCTGCCGAGATAATGTGCACAGATATTTGAAAGTATTACTTATTATTATTATAAAACACGTTGAAAAGCATGTGTATATGTATTCACAAATCAGAACCTTACATCTACATCTAACTTAGGTACTTAATTTGGATGAAACTATTGTAGAATTATTAAGTGAAAATTAAATGGTTGCTTTAAATTATTTTTATATTCTTTGAATATTATAAGAATGTTTTTACTAATATTATTACATTTTCCATTCTAAAATTTTAAGAGGCAATGATAAATTGATTGATAATCAGATCTTAAACCTGATTAATTAGCTGAAGCGCCTTACTTCTATTTAACCGTTGTTAAGTTTCTCAATTGGGGATAATAAGACAAATTAGATGCAAAAGATGTTTCATTTTATATTTTCACTATGTTTGAATAGTAGTAGACTATGTTGGAATAGTGTTTAAGGGTTATTTCTGTTTGTTCTAGGATCCAAAAACGTAGATGAACAACCAATGGCAGGTTCTGAGGATAGTAATGAATCAGTTGAAAACGGGGGCTTTTTCAAAAAGATAAAAAGAGCTTTATTCGGATGAAGTAGAACTGCATAGTGTTATGAAGTGAGTTGCCTTTCTCAATGAGCAAATGTCATTCGGGTGATAGGTTTCGGGTTTTCACTGCCCGTAGACAGAAAGCCATTCTTTAGTCTTACTATACGTATGTTTCTATCATGCCACTAGAAATAAAAAATCCTTCTGTACAATTCATTTTCATTTATAACCATCTAGCTAGTCACATTAACTTTTTTTAAATGTAGGATTCTTTGTATCCCGTAGTATAAGATTACTTGCTACTGTAAAGAAAGTATAGTGAATTTCAGTAAAGTATATAATTGAAGCTTATTAAATAAAATATTATTTCCATTCTTCAATAAATAATATTTAATTTGATACATTTGCAATGTTATTATTTGCAGCATTCAGTGTTCCATAAATAAGGAAGCTTGTTACTTGATGGTTTAATGAAAAATTGTGTAAACAGCTATTTTATTGAACATCAAAACATTATTGTATTGCTTGCTAGTCTATAAAACTAAATAATTCTCTACTTATCCTGGTATTGTTTTCTCTATAAATAAATAATAGCATGACTCCCATTCACTGTAAAAAGGATTCAAATATCAATTTGGTCAACACTTTTATTATTCATTTTTCTCAAATCGATAAAATGCTGCCACTGATAATATTGTGATGATAGATCAGCTCGTTATACTTTTTTGAATGGACATGGAAGGATGTATCTTTCGATGAAATCAATAATCATTTAATTTTTTATTTGAAAAAACTTGGTTACTTGGTAAAAATACTTTATCCATTCTTGCACGATCAAATTTCCATAAATTGTTTCAAATATATTGAATCGTATTGGTGGAGGAGCCGAGTCGGTGACAACCGCCTCGAGTGTCTTGAACTTTATAGGGGGTTTTAGTAGCTCTAATTCCAAAATACCTCTTAATAATTTTTGATTATAGAATGAATCATCTCTTAATTTATTTGTAATAAATTTTGATCTATAGAATTTGTATAAACTAATTAAAATAGTTTCATACCATACTTTTCAGGTAGCAAACAATGTTGTGAGGACTCTGGTCAACTACTCAAGAACCTGCGCTCAGTTTTACAGGGGAATAATAATGAAAATAAAGTGGACGTTATTGGTAAAAAAGTTGCTGACAACTTAGAAGACACCCCTTCTGATACAAAACGTGGTCAGATGTCATAGAAAGCTTTAAAATATTAGTGAAAGCCAGTTAATTTGTATAAAATGACAGTTTCGTATGAGAATAATGTAGTTCTCATATGAAAAGAATGTCCAGAATACTCTTTAAGGGGATACTGTTGAAAGTCTGCTAGTTTTCAAATAATATACTTCGCGAGTAGCATAAATTATGAGATAATCAACTTATTCGGTGTTGAACAACGCATTACATTTCTAATTCATCAAACTGTCTTGGTATGCTGGAAAGTAATATATATATATATTTTTCATAATACGTTGGGTTCATTGTACAACAGATCTTAAGAAATAAACTTTTCAGAATTATTAGATAAAATCCTATAAAATCTTTATAAGCTTGAGAGTTTTAATTTACTGAAATTTCTTGAGACATTCTTTAAAGATTGCTGAATGTTATTTTCCACCAATATTCTTTAATAAATGCATGATAAAATCACGACCTTGAAGTAGCAAGAGGACTGAAAACTGATGGATATATTATAGAGCATATATGTAGAAAATAATGTAGATTATTTTTTGTTCTGTTTGTTGTACATTTTATGAAAGTGAACTTATTCCAGCTCACTTTGGAGATAAAATACCAATAAAAAACATGACACATACAGTGTTTTGAGAATTTATTAATGTATAACACTCTTTCTTGGGTAATTTGTTAGTTGGGAAATTCTCGATCTCTCATCAAATCTGCTGACCTTGTCACAGAACTAACTTGTTGAATGATAGACAAGGATAGCAGCAATACCAATTTTAATCAAATGCTGCCATTATAACGTGGACTTCACTATAATATTGTTGAAATAAAAGTGAATTATGGATTCACAAAAACAATTTTGTGAATTCAATTCAATTCAATTTTCATTCAATCCTTGACCAGTCTTTACACTGGATAGATTTCGTCATAGAAATTAAAACATAAAATTTACAAAACTATCGAGATGGCATGTCAAAGAGACAAATAACCGAGTGATCTCCTCTTCATCCAAGGAATAGAGTGGAAGTTTGAGGATTTTATCTCGAAGCACATTTTTAAATTGTTTATCTTCCAATTCACGAACACACTATGGGAGCCTGTTGAATATTTTCAGGGTGCGAATTGGGAAACTGGTGTGTGATGTGGCCAATCGCAATTGTGGCAGGTCTACATCATTACGTCTTCTAGTAAAATACTTATGAACCTGGCCTCTCACTTGAAATTTATGTAGCTGTTCTTTTAGAAGCACTAACGAGGTAAGCAGGTACTGACTGAAGACTGTGAGGATCCGCAGTTCTTTGAACAATGGCCGGCAATGTTCCAGGTATGGTGAGAATGTAATGATGCGGATCACCTTTTTTTGAAGAAGCAGGATCCTCTCACAACAACCCACATGTCCCCAAAGCACAATCCCATGGCTGTGAAACAAAGCATGGTATGCAGTCACCAGGTAGCTTCTTGGCACCATGTTCCTCAACTTTCGCATTAGGTAAGTCACCTTGGAGAGCCGATTGCAGACCATGTTGATGTGCTGGTCCCATGACAGTGAGGTATCTATCATAAAACCAAGCAGCTCACCAAAGGAAGGCGGTCTGCGTCTCAGAGTGCATAACATGTTCTGCGTCTTAGTCTGGTTCATGCACAGTCTATTTGCTCCAAACCACGAACTGGCCTCTTCAAGCAGCTTGGGCAGACTTGAGGGTGGCCAATTGGGGATTTTTATCCTGGGCAACAAGAGTGGTGTCATCCGCAAACAATAATGCTTTTCCATCCATGCTGAGATCTTTAATGAAGATCAGGAAAAGAAGAGGGTCCAGAATAGATCCTTGGGGAACTCCATGGCTCACTTGTAGTGCCTCAGATTTGGCTCCATCCAGAGTAACCACCTGGGTACGTCCAGAAAGGTAATCCTGCATTGTTCTCAGGACGGCTCCACCAACACCATATCTCCCAAGTTTTCCAAGCAATATATCATGGGAGACACAATCAAATGCTTTGATTAGGTCACAAAAGGTCATGGCAACTGAATGCCTGTTCTCCATTGCCCTGAGTATAGAATCAATCAGGGACTGAACGGCGCCTGTAGTAGATCTTCCTTTGCGAAATCCAAATTGATCTCTTGTGAAAAGCATATTCTCCTCGAAATAGGTTGAGAGATGGGTAAACATTACCGACTCATAGATCTTGGAGAATGCCGGTATTACAGATATGGGTCTGTAGTTTGACAGCTCTTCCGGGTTACCCTTTTTGAAAACTGGTACAGTCCTGGAGATCTTTAATGAATCTGGAAAAACACCCTGTTTCAGGCAGCTGTTAATCAGACCACTTAGAGGAGAAGCTATTGATGCTATTGCAGACTTTAATAGAGCTGTTGATATGCCATAAACATCAGGACTATTTGAGTTTTTGTATCCTTTAACAATTTTCATCAAATCCATTTCGGTTACTTGCTTCCATTCAAAAATCCTGCAGGTGTGAAATGGGTGGGACTCTGTTGACTGCAATTTCCACAGATCCTGGTGATGCCTCCATGATCTGGTTCACAGAGTTGACAAAGAAGTTATTAAACTCATCTGGATTTGCAGTCTTAGTCAGTAGAGATTGCTTATTTCTTGATTTATTTATGACATTCCAGGCCGCCTGACAGGGATTCGAAGCATGTCGTATGGTTCGCTCAATACTGGATTTCTTGGCTTCAACAATTTCCTGATGATAAACTTTCTTGGCTCTGAGATATGTATTGTAGTATCTTGACTTCATCTCAGTACAAGTGGCAGACTTGTACAGACTATTAGCAACAATAACAAGAGCTCTAATGTTGGCTAATTCCGGTGTGTACCACAAATTTCTAGAATTTACTTTTAAATTACATTTTCTACCTACAAATACAGGAGGCCGCTTTGATCTCAAAGGAAAGAAATCATCAAATATGCTCATGAACTTGATGAAGAACACTGAAAGCCATAGCAGATTCACTTACACCGATAGAAGTCTCCCAGATTACTCTTTTTAGTGCTCCGACAAAGATCGTGACATTTGACCCATCAATCTTTCTATGAGTGAATTTGTATCTTGAAAACCAATCTGGTATATTGTTTACAGCTTCACTTGAATGTTCACTTAGACCTTCATGATTAGAGCATGATGATCAGCCACAACAGGGTCCACCACTTCAATGTTGTAATCCCATGAATTCAAGGTTGTGACAATCGAGTCCAGACATGAATCTTTCCTTGTTGGTGCTCGGTTTGCTATAAACATGCCAAAAGTTTTCATGAGAATGGTGAAACGGTTTTCAGTGGGACTGTTTTCCTGGAGGTGAATATTGAAATCACTACCACACATTATTATTTGACAATGAAACTGGCAAAGAAAACTGAGACACTGTTCCAACTTGTCAAGAAAAATAGTTACATCACCACTTGGTGGTCTATAAACTGATAAGACAATGACTGAGTTGTGCTGATATGACACAGCAGACAATTCAAGAATAGAATCTGTACAAAAAACTTCAAGGTCGATTGGTTTAACTTCCAAGTGTAACCTATTGTCAACATAAACTGCAGTACCACCGCACATCAAAGAATTTCTACAGTGCACACTGACCATAGTCAAAAATTTCACTGACCATGAAATTGAATTCGAGATATTTAATGATGAATAATGTTTTAAAAATATAAAATATTTTGATGGAATCAAGTTTGATATTTAAAAAATATCTTAGCTCTTGTGAGGGTTGAATATAGAAATTGGTCATTTGTCATTGTGTATTTGAATACTGGTTAAAGTACACTCAAGGATAAATTTTCTATTTTTCGACCGAAAAAGTCAGGACCCACATTTTCTGTCCAATCACAGGATTTGGCGGAAATAGCTGAAAACTAGAAAATAAACCAGAAATACGAGGTTGGGCCACTCTGTATCTAGCACAAGGAAATTTTGCTTTAAAAATTTGATTCTGAACTTCCCTTATAAATGTATAATATACATATTATGTATCTCATGTATCTATAATATTCTCTTATGTTTAAGCAATCATTATACAGAGTGGGTGAAAAGTCCGAGAACGGCTTAATATCTCATACTCAAAGGCGATTTGACGGTGGGTGTGATTGGGCATATCGATATCTCAAACCATTTCAAAGATATTCACATTATTAATCAATACTATTCAAAGCAGAAAGGGAAGAAGAAAAATATGAGAACGGCTTAGTATCTCATGGAAAATGTGATTTCAAGGTGGGTGTAGGTGAGGATCCCACTCAAATTAAAAATACTACTTTACTTCTATGTCAAACGTTTTGAGTTACTGCCGGAGTCAGACAAGGAGACGCTTTCTCAGCCACACTCTTCAATCTAGTCCTTGAAACGGTACTGTAATTTAAAGGCTAGGTCTGAACTGAACAATTGTGAATAAAACATCTCAAGTACTAGCCTAATGCAGTCGATGTAGTTCTGACATCCACAAATCAAAATAATTTGAAAGAGCTCTTTTGCAAAGTGAAGGACGAAGCCCGAATTTTAGGTCTAGAAATAAATGTGGCGAAGACCAAGTACATGAAAATGTCGACGAATGAGCGAAGAAGAAAGTGAACAACCTAAAAATATCAGATGATTGTGAAGTGGAAGGCGTCGGTGAATTCAAATACTTAGGTGTAACTACTGTCCAATGATAATAAAACCAGCCACGAAATATGCAATCGCATCATGATGGGCAACCGAGCTTATTTTGCAACCAAAAAATTTTTAAGAGCAGACTTATCGCCCATAAAACAAAAGAAAAATATAAAAAACATTGGTAAAGCTGGTTGTAATATATATGGGGATGAAACTTGGACGATATTGAGCAAAGATGAAAGAGCACTGAGATGTTCTGAGAGAAAGATGTTCAGAAGAATTTGGGGTCCAATATGTGATGAAGGTACATGGAGAGATAGATGAAAAATTGGGGAAGAAAATATTATACGCACCATAAAAAGCAAGAAGAATTGAATGGCTGGATCATGTAGTGAAAATGGCTGAAGAAAGAGAACCGGTTAGAGTAATGGATGATATAGTGATTGGGACGAGGAGAAGAGGAAGGCCAAGAAGAAGATGGATTAGTGACGTGTTTGGTGATCTACATGTGCTGGGAGTAACAAACTGGCGGCAGAGAGCACAAGATGGAGACGTGGAGGCGACATGTTGAGGAGTTCAAAGTTCATCATGGACTGTAAAACCACACGAAGTCAAGTAAGTAGGTGGGGATCCTACTCAAATTCAAAATACTACTTTACTATGAATTTAAAAATCTGCTCCGCCATTTTGAATGGAACTTTATTTTTTTTAATAGGAAAGTGGTTATGCAATACATGATTTCAAGACAACATGAACGACGAAAACTGCACATTGATTATATCAAACCGTTTCGAAGATATTCACTGTATTGGTCAATTAAATCTACACCTATTTATTATTTATAATATCATGAATAAGGATATTATTTTTTATTAAATTAATTAACATTTCCTTAATTTTTATGTATGTATTTTAGTGAATTGCAGTAGCATACATATTTTTTGTAAAGCTTTTTTGTATTTTGTGTTTTGGCAATAAAATAAATACCACTTAGCTATTTAATTTCTGATTTGATAGTATTGATGTATAAAGGTGCGTACAGATTTACACGCTGCGAACATGAGCAAATCATTATTAATCAGCTGATGCCAAGCTTCTTATATCTGTATCTTACCGTTTCTGTAAAAATACAGATATAGTCAGCTGATTAAAAGTGAATTACTCATGTTCGCGGCGCGTATATCTGTACGCACCTTATATATGAATGTGAATATCAGAATAAATACCTGAGAATAATATCAGGGGCCTGTTTCATAAAAGTTACAAGTCCTTTAATACAGGAAAAGTTCCTGTATTACAGGTAAAATTTAGAAGTTTGTGTTTCATAAAGAATTTTCCTTGTAAAACAATTTACAAGACATTTGCCTGTATTACAAGTAAATAATACAGGACTTTATCATAGTTGTGTTTCATAAAAAGAAACTTCCTGTATTACTGGACCTGTAAGATGTTGAATATTATTTAATCATTGTTTAGACCATCCTAAAACTTTTACAAGTGTAGGTAGAATCTTGAAAAGCGACATTTTGTTGAAAAGACAACGTGTTGAAATGGATGAAGGTAGTTGTTCTAGTTCTGGTAAAGATGACTATGTTATTATTCGTACGCCAAGAATTTCCTTCAATATGATGCAGGAAACTTATCAATATTATGAACGGTTTAGATTGAGCTTTCCTCAATAAAGCGTTATTGGAAATATTCAGAAAATGTATGTACATAATGTTTTATGTTTTTTATTAAACAAATTTGATGTCGTTAATTTAATTATTAACTTTTTTGAAATATTACTACTCACATAACTGTTATAACAAGTTATGAATGCAATCTGTCCATCGTCAGAAATTTGATAATGTGGATTTTCCACCAAAACATCTTAAGTTTTTGTTCAAATATTATATTAGGCTCGCTGGCCAATGAAAACATTAATTCATAATAAAGGAACTGTAATAGGCGAATATTACAGGTGATTTTACAAGTGTAGAATTATTTTTATGAAACATAATTTTACAGGATTGTAAATTTTAATTTATAATAATTTATAAGTCCTGTAATACAGGCACTGTATTACAAGGGTTTTATGAAACAGGCCCCAGGTGTATCTCGCTTCAGTTCATAAAACGCTCACTTGTAGCTCTGTATGTAAGTGTACATTAAGTGAAGTAGACAGCAGTCAACTTTCACAACGTAGAACCGATTGAGCACAAGTGCCTTCCTCATCACATTATCATTTCATAGTTCATGAAAGATAACAACTTAGAGAATTTTTTTAGGTTAGGTGTTGAGTTTTTGATTTCATTGTGCATGTGTGTGTAGGGTATTGTCTATTGTGTAATAAGTTGATGAGTATAATAACAAATAAGTAACTTAGAGTTTAAAATATTGAAAAATGTCAATAATAATAATTATTGTAGATTGTTTTTATAATATGTGAATCTGAGGTAGAACTGAATAATTACTCTTAAAATGACCGAGAAATTAGCTGTGAAGTTTTCTCATCATGAACAACAGGAATTTTGTTATAATCGACCGCATTATAGACAAGGCAGAAAATTTACCGCCGTAAAGGTAGTTAATCAAAAGTATCCTATTCATGGCTTATTTTTAATCGATGTATTATCTTTTAACACTCCTATCATGGAGGGCTGACAGAAGTTCATGATGCTGGAGAAGAAGCATGTCAGTAGCTCCAGAACTTACTAGATTTACGCTATGTTAAATACTAATAGAATCTAGTAAGTTGTGGAGCCACTGACATGCCTCTTCTCCAGCATCATGAACTTCTGTCAGCCCTCCAGTATATCTCTTTTAGTTCGTTTTGTATAGTGTTTTCTTAGTAACTTTTAACTTAAAGGCTATTCTTGAAGCCTGAAGCTACGTTTACACTATTTAGCTGGAGAGCTATACAAAATTTGAGCTACATCTAGCAGAGCTATAGAGCTATATGTAGCTCTGCTATAAGTAGATTAACGCTAATTTTATGTAGCTTGACATGTAGCTCTGCTACATGTCAAGTTTTGTTTATAGCAGAGCTAGATGTAGCTGCTCTGTCCTTGAAGGAAGGCTGTCACAGTTGTTTACTGCTGTTTGCAGTGTTGTTTAGTGCCTGCTGGGTTTACACCAGATATACTGTACGTACTGATTTTTTGTCAGAGTGTTAGTTCGTTAATGCGCATTGCGAGCATTTCTTTTTGATTTATATATTATTGTGCAATGATGGAGAGTAAATTTGACTGGAATAGAGACAACATTATCGAATATTTTATTTTTCTTCTCTGTGCTGCCATTTTGATGTCCTGAATACGGTATATTATTTGTGTAAACCCAGCAGGCACTAAACAGCTGCGGCAGCCTTCCTTTAAGGACAGAGCAGCTACATATAGCTCTGCTATAAACAAAAATTGACATGTAGCAGTGCTATATATTATATATAGGCTATATATATATATATATATATATATATATATATATATATATAACAGCTACATATTTATAGCTCAGATTCTCTTTGATGTTTACCGAAAATTTTGGATAGCTCATTTTCTGCTATATAGCAGATGAAATAGGCTTAAAACCGGCTTATAGCCGGGCTATATAGCAGATCTCCAGTGTCACTTTTTGAACTTGTAGCAGAGTTTTATATACATTTCAATTGTTGTTTATAGCAGAGCTAGATGTAGCTGCTCTGTCCTTGAAGGAAGGCCTGTTTAGTGCCTGCTGGGTTTACACCAGATATAGGCTACTGTAGGCTACACTCATTTGTTGTCAGAATGCTAGTAGTCTACTGCGCATTGCGACCATTTATTTTTAAATTATAAATTATTGTGCAATAATGGAGAGTGAATTTGATTGGAATAGAGACAAAATCATCCAATATCTTCTTTCTCTTCTTTGTGCTGCCATTTGATGCCATTACTTGTAGCAGAATTTCTGTGCTGAAAATATCACAGTAGCTGCGGCGAAAGCAGCTGCTGCTGCAAGAACTACCTTCTTCTTTTGCATCTGGCTGGGAACTGAGCAGTAAATACTGGTTTATTCCAAACTCTATGGAGCTCTGCTACAAGTAATGTAATCAAAATTGCAGCACAGAGAAGAAAAAGGTAAAATTGTCATTGGTGTCCCGACCATCTTTTTGAACTTTGACATCTCTTGCAAGCTATTTGACTAAATATATTTAATGAGACAACCCTCCATCCGCTGTGTTGTTGAATTGAATATTTTGAACAATATATTTTTGCAAGAAAAGATTGCAGCTTTGCATTAAGTCAAATTATTTTAAAATTTGATGAGTAAAGCCTGGTCCACACGCTCAAACTTATCATGCAGTGTTCCGATTCTACTCTGATATTTTTTCTGTGTGGTGAAGACTGAAGAGTTGCTGATAGATAGATCACATGACTGATATGTGTGACATTCATCATTCCAGGTCGTTGGCATCACTAATCATATAAATGTGATCGGAGTGGGATCGAAAAATTGTAAATCATGCAATCGGCTTAAGCCGGGATACATCTGTTATGCAGCGTTCCAATCTCAATCCTATCGGTAAATTCATTAACCTTAGATTCAGGTGTGCGATAAATTGCTAAAATAATGAAATTCAGATCTGGCAACCATATCGCACAATCCTATCAATCTGACAATCCTATCTATCCTCTGACAATCCTATCTCAATCCTATCAATATGGTCGGACGACTGAATGATGGCGAAATAAACAACTGAATTGCGACAAGCCTTTCCTATTAGTGATATGACCTATTTTTCCACCACCTCAAACAAAATCGAACATGTTTCTGATCGGAGAGCTGCATGAAAAGTGTCCCCCGGCTCAAGACTGTACGTGCGGGCAAAATATTTGACGTTTGACATGAGTCAAATCAGGTTTGACAAAACGGAGGTATTATTAAAACCTACTTGAGCGTGTGAACACAACATCCAATTCAGTCTTATTTGTCAAATCTGGATGATCATGAAAGACTGACGGTAAGTTTGAGTGTGTGGTATGAGAATGACGTAGGGGCCTATGGGACCTCTTGGATTTCTACTAAATGGTGTAACAAAGTCTTGTGTTTCAATGTGTGTCAATATTTCTTAATGTGTCTTAATGTTCTATTATTGAAACTCAACTTTCTGATATGTTTTACCCTGAAAATAATACCAAATGTAAAATTCATTATCCTCGACCTGACTTTGTGTAATTTATATTAATATTCGGATTATCAAATTTGAGGATTACTTGAATTTACGAATTGAGGATTTTTTATGTCATCACCTTTCTAAAATATTTTCCAAGTCTCACTCGATACTAAATTTCTCAAAGCGATTTAGTATAATTTTGATGTCAAAAACTTCCACTTAGAGTCATATAATCGAGATGCGCCTCAAACTCATTGGATTTGAGTTTCTTTCGAGTCCCTCAATGTTCATTATTATTAGCATTTTTCCAGCAGCAGATTTCGTAATTCGTGGACGCATTTCATGACGTCGAACATCTGCATACTCATCACCTCATCTGCATACTGAGTCCAATACTCAGTTCTGCTACAAAAGAGGCTAAACCAAGGACAATATCCTTTATAAATGCTACCGTATATACTTTTGTCTATGATTGAGATAAATTTAATGTTCTCTATTAATCCAGACCATTCAGAACAATTTATATTATTTCCATTGCCTATATATATGTAGAAAAAACTATTTGTGTATGATAATGAAGTTCGCATCCGAAAATATCCAATCAATCATCAAAGAACATGATCAAACATTTTCAACTCATATTTCCCGAAATTACATTATTTGAATGATTTAGCAGTAAGTATCTTGTAGGCTACTTGTTGAGAATATTCACTTTTCCTTAACGAATCAGTACTTTCTGCGAGTCATGTCTAGGTATATACGATTAATGATGAATCGACGCATCTTTTGATCTTTGACGTTCCTGGTATCAATTTGAGAGATGAATTGGCCAAGTTGGTGAAGAAATATGGGCCAATCAATTCCTTATCTCAAGTGAAAGATTATGACGATCTAAAACAATTTACGGAGCTTTACCATGTCAATTACAAACGAATTCAAGCTGCCAGGTAAGCCTCTACTTAAAGTCACCCTAAACCCAATAAGTACTTTCTTATGCATGATATTTACCATCTTGGAACTGTCACTTGTTTCACCATTTTGTATTTAAATATTGAAATACCAATCATTCTTATACTATTTCCAAATCTAGTTATGTTTATGGTTATAATTTCTAGTACTGTAAATTCCTATTGTGTACAGAATTTCTTCACCAAGTTTAACACTCCAGTACTCGCGTGGGGTACTCCAGTACCCCAGACGCTTTATTTTGTGTGTGCTTTCCGTTAGCTTCACTGCATGATCATGTTCACTTTATCTCAGTACCTTTTATCTAAGTATTCCTGAGTATGCTAACGTCACTTTAATTTCCTGTCACTTCAGTCATTCTAGTTATAGACGTTCAAACGGAAAGGTGCTCGACTTTCGGGTCTGACGATTGCATAGTAATAGGCTATTCTCATGTCAAAAACGATTTCCAAATCGTCTACTAATTTATATTAGGTAGGTAGTTATGAGTTCATGTCCTGTGCAATATTCAAAATGTCTGAAATAGGTATGCGAAACGACAACTGGATAACCGCTCATTTTATGGTGGAATTTTACATGTGTGCTATGCTCCTGAATACGAAAGTGTGACCGAAACTAGAGAGAAACTTATACAGAGAAGGCGAGAGGTTTCTCTCAGACTACGGATTAATGAGGGAAAATCAATTTCTGGAGAGTCAAAAACCAGGTAGGTCTAATTGTCGTCATAATTGGATGATTGTATACTTCAGTCAGAATATCTATTAGAAGATTATTTACCTATACTTTAAAGGTTTTATTATTAAACCACTTATTCACTTGTATTAGTTTATTACATTCATATATTACATATACAGAACATGATAAATATATCTCATTACTAATTGCATGAATTCAACTCAATGAACAGGAAACTGGTTATTGAGAGGGGTATATACATTTCCCTACATAAGGTTAGGTAAGTTGAGCTCCATGCGCCTGTTACTCACGCTGTGAGGTGGCCACTTTAATTGCTGAACTCCCAAATACCATATTTATGAGTTTAAAAAAATCGCTTCCCGGTGATTCGAAACTCACCCAGAGCTGCAGGTCCACTAATTTATCATCATCATCATCATCATCCATCTTGTTACCTATACGAACAAGCCTGCAACTCATGTGGGCATCATCCTCAGCAAATACAAGCATGTAAAGTTATGTTTGTAGAAAAGTGATAATGCCCTTCTTACTGGGAAAAGCTGTTTATTCTTCCCACTCTTGATTATTTGTCATCTTTGCCAAAAAAATTATCTTTATGTTTAATGTTCCAGTGCACACTTTTAAATCGTATCCAGCTTTATCACGTTCAAATAATATCTTGACCGAGCTTGGTGAAACCGGTCTGGTAAATTTACTCGAAGCCATCAAAATTAATTATAAGATGAACTTAAGGCTTTGGGGTTGATAATTGTTTCTTATTTGAGATTGTAGGGTCTGGCCCGAACCTATAGAAATAAACATGAGTTTGCAGTTTTTGTAAACTGTAATTTTATATCAGTTATATGTAACGTTATAACTATATTTTATATCAAGTTTTAACACAAAATGATGACTTGCAGACTACCTATATAATTTGTGAAAAATATAAAATATTTTATATGCAGACTATATAATTTATAGTTGTCATTTTAGTGTTAATAATTGATTTAATATATAGCATTTCGTAATGCTATATCATTTTAAGAGACTGTCAAAATGTATCATTATAACAGACACTTGACAATGAATGCATGCTTCCGTCAGTTAGTAAATATTTTATATTTTTCACAAATTATATAGTCTGCAAGTCGTCATTTTAGTGTTAAAACTTGAAGTACTTATTTATAAAACTTAGCACATAAAGAAATCAAGTTCAACTAATAGACTTCCTAGCCGTATTTATAATTATTTATTGCATTGAAATATTAGCTAAAAAATGTGTTGAAAGTACAAATAATAATAATAGGGTATCATTGAAACAATTATTTTAAATTGAGTCATAAATAAATATTATTGAGTTATTATATCTATCAATTTATAATCATTCTTTTATGTTTATATAAAGTAAGATATTGTAATTCTGATGATTACGAACTATTGAAAATTATAGAACATTTGAAATGAAATTCTTAATAATTGTAAAAGTTGATGGAAGGTACTGAGTTATTTTATAATCTTTCAAAAATTGTGGTGTAAAAATGTATTTTGTTTGATAGTGAAAACTGAAATAACTAAACTTGAATATTTCTATTTTGTTTATAGTAAACCGGTAAGGACAAGAAAACATCCAGCTCTTCCTTTGACTAATCGCAGCTCGGATTCATCAGAAAGCCATGTCGTTGGATCCACTTCTCAATCCGTCATAACGCCTTCAGCCTCTCTACTGCAGGTAATTTATTACTATTGAAGTGGGGGTTTCGTTTGGGCGTAAAGTGTTGCCGACGACAACGAATAGTCCAACTGAAATGGCTGACTGCTATCGTGTTGAATCATAGGGGCGTTTTTGTTTATACAAATTGTCACTGCTGAACGAACATCATCCGTGTGCGAAAGCAAAGGCACTCCTCCAGTAGCAGTTACTCGACCATCCGCAGCAAATTCTAACCTCAAACATATCGTAGAAGCTCTAGCAGGAAACAGTAAAGAAGACTAGGCAATCCAAATTTAAAATGTTCGAAATTATAATATTTTATTATTAAATCAGAATAGTCAAGATTACTTTAAGACCCGTATCTTAAGGGTAAGTTGCAAGGTGCATAGCAGAATCAACCTGATACAAAACCTGGCTGGCACAAATTGGGGAGCTGGAGCTGATTACCCATGAATTTCATCCCTGGCACTTATTTTTTTCAACAGCTGAGTATTGCTCACCGGTATAGCTCTACAGCTCCCACACAAAGAAACTGGATGCCCAACCGAACAGTGCATTGAGAATCATTTCAGGCACAATAAGACCGACTCCTGTTCCATAGCTACCAGTTTTAGCCAATATAGCCCCAGCACAGCTTCGTAGAGAAGAGCACCTGAAGTGAGAATGGGAGAAGTGCCTACATAATTCAAAAACGACTATTTATCCTCAAGTCAAGAAATCGTCTGGGGAAGATGTACTCAAAAATTATAGAGCGTGGTAGCATGAAAGAGAGGTGGAAATCGAAGTGGGTACAAGATGCACCCACAAATAACTTCCTAGTTGAAGATCCAACTGAAAGTGTGCATGGATTTGATCTCCAGAGCAAAGAGTGAATGAATGAATGAGTCCAATTCAATAAGTTTGTGAATAATATGGCTAAGTCAATAAGTTATTATGCCTATAATAGAACATTGCAGGTCTATGATAGATTCAGGCAGCTGAAAAAATTGATCAATATCATAAAAAGGGTTCAAGCAGAGCCACGAATGTCGAGTTTTTCTTTGAATTCTCTGGTTCCGAATCTTCATAAGAAAGTTGGAGAAATCATAAAAGTCCTTAGATCTAAATGATTTCAGATTCCTATCACTCTACTCACATACTCAGGAGTGATGAGCTTCCAATTTAAGCTTAATATACTACCCAATCCCCTTTCTTATTTTCCCCACACATTTTATCCATTAGTAGAAAATTACTTCATTAAAATGATATTGGCTATAACCAATCTAGCCAACTGAGTTTCTCTAAACTACCAGAGTCGCGGACGGGAAAGAAGATCCCTGGGTCGATTTACCCCTACCACAGCATCAAACGCTACTATGCAATAAAATTAATTTTATCATCCAGCTACCAACCAAACAGCATGCCGTAATTTGTTCATTAGTAATACAGCAGTCAGGCATGCGCAGTTGTCTTTATTCTACCTTCGCCCACCCCGCACCGAACAACTAGAGATCATCTCATCAGTCCACTAATGTATTTCAGTGTTGACACTGCATTTGGCACAGCATTCAACTAGAGACGCCTGTGATATTATTCTAATGCAATTTTTCAATGAACAAGAAAATGTGATGTTTTTAATATTAATAATACTCAGCTATTGTTCTGAGTTCAGCTATATGTCATGAGTTTTGTCTCATTCTCATAAGACAAAATACTCTGCTATTCTTAGTCATAACTAATTCTAATCTGAGCACTAACACGAATCTGAATCTGTAGTGAGTTTTGTTTTGAAACCATTAACTTGAAGATAGTCATATTTTTTCAGCATCCAAGCTATTCCACATAATGGCGTTCCACAAACGCTACTGATGTAAATAATATGGTTGGTAATCCACCGAAAAAGAAGAGTAAGACAATAAAAAATAATAAATATACTATTGTATTGAGGCGACCTTGATAAAACTTAGGCCCTAAAAGATGTTCAGCCTTTATGAGTGTTGAACATACGTTCATGATGGATCAGTACCTTTATACTGTATCTAGGTTTGATTGGAAAACGTTTCTGCAGTCGCATAAACTATACAATCTTTTTTCAAGAAATTGATTTTTACATTTTGTTGATTTCATTTCAGGAAAGGTTTCATCCTCGAGGAATCAAAAGGAAACATGAATCAGCGACAGAGAATGAATTGGTGGCTGACAATAAAATTTCATCAACGAATTCTAGCTCTGCTAAAATGCCAACCACTTTAGATCGAAGTTTGACTACAAATGAGATGAAAACATTGAAATTTGTTCCCCGGTCTGTGTCATGTGTCAAAAGGATCACATTTCACAAACCTCGGAGTCAGGTAAGAGCATACAATTTTTTCCTTTTTACATAAGGAATTATTTCTTGAGAAACATAAATCTAGAAATAATGAGTTGTCTTGCTGAAAATAGAAGAGTTGAACAATGAATACTGCATGGGCAAATAAATCAACCACATTTAAACAAAATCTAAATGAGCTCATATACTGTTCCACGTTGTATGTAAGTTTTGTTTGGTGACTGTTTGTTTGTTTTACATAGTAATACTTAATATTTAGTGTTGTTATTTTTACTTTCCTTGCCCTATTACCATATGTAAGGAAGGTATTGCTTTCCAAAAAAAAATTAAGGTACCCTAATTTCAAGTTTTCTATACGTTTCAAGGTCCCCTGAGTCCAAAAACATGATTTTTGGGTGTTGGTCTGTGTGTGTGTGTGTGTGTGTGTGTGTGTGTGTGTATGTGTATGTGTGTATGTGTGTGAACACGATAACTCCATTCCTAATTAACCGATTGACTTGAAATTTTAAACTTAAGGTCCTTATACCATGAGGACCCGACAATAAGAAATTCAATTCAAGATGGCGGAAAAAATGGCGGATAAATACTAAAAAACCATTTTTTTCACGATTTTCTCAAAAACGGCTCTAACGATTTTCTTTAAATTTATACCATGGATAGCTATTTATAAGTCCTATCAACTGACATGAGTCCCATTTCTGGGAAAATTGCAGGAGCTCCGTAATATTCTTGAGAATAATGGCGGATAATTACTAAAAAACCATGTTTTTCACGGTTTTCTCGTAAACGGCTCTAACGATTTTCTTCAAATTCATACCATGGATAGCTATTTATAAGCCCTATCAACTGACATGAGTCTCATTTCTAGGAAAATTGCAGGAGCTGCGTAATCTTCTCGAGAAAAATGGCGGATAATTACTAAAAAACCATGTTTTTCACGGTTTTTTCGAAAACGGCTCTAACGATTTTCTTCAAATTTATACCATGGATAGCTATTTATAAGCCCTATCAACTAACATGAGTCTCATTTCTGGGAAAATTACAGGAGCTGCGTAATATTCTCAAGAAAAATGGCGGATAATTATTAAAAACCATGTTTTTCACGGTTTTCTCGAAAACGGCTCTAACGATTTTCTTCAAATTTATACCATGGATAGCTATTTATAAGCCCTATCAACTGACATGAGTCTCATTTCTAGGAAAATTGCAGGAGCTGCGTAATATTCTCGAGAAAAATGGCGGATAATTACTGAAAAACCATGTTTTTCACGATTTTCTCAAAAATTACTCGACTGATTTATTTCAAATTTATACTCTGTGTAGTTATTTATCAGCTCCATCAACTGGCATGAGTCTCCTTTCTGGGAAACTAATGGGGGGTTCACCCCATCCTTGAGAAATGGACTTTGTAACCTCCTTCTCGTGCATGAGGTAGGTAGGTAGAGCAGTCTATAAAAATAGCACATAGTCGAGATATTTCATCTGTAGAACAGCTGTTTTGACGACTTTTAAAAAATCATCGGATTCCACAATTTACACAAAGGAAAAAGTACTCTGAAAACAATTATATACACACATATACAGTAGTACGATCGTAGTTTCAAATAATTATGTTGCCGCCAATCTTCATTATGTTATTTCTCTAAATTATTGTCATTTAAGAATGAGGCTCCCAGTTCAATGAGCAAGGAAAGTTGTGTGAGTATACCACACCAGATTTTTCTTTTTGTATAGGAATCATAAACTTCGGACTGTTTTACATCAATTGCGAGTGGAGGCAGTTTAGGTAAATGCTTATAGTCTCTACCTATTTTGTGGTGTATTGTCAATTTATTATGGGGGGGGGGCGTCATTGGACAGATTATGACTCTTCCTTGGAAGGCGATGCATTCAAACTATTATCAGCAATAATGATAAAATACACACACTATACATTGAATATCATCATTCAACTTACCGTATTATCCATGATGAGTATAAAGTATATTTCTGTATTAATCACCTTGAGAAATACATATCAGGTCGAACTTAAAATAACTAGTCTTGGCAAATGGCAGGTTTCCTCCTTGAGAGGGCAGCCACTCATCAATTATATTGCTCTTTACATTGAATGGATTCTGCTGTTGATTTTCCATAAGTTATATTTACTTGTAATATTGATTTCTCTGTAGCCTAAATTTTTATTTTGAATTTCATGTTAATGTAACTCAAGTGGTTTTATTCTATATCAATGTTTTATCCATTCTTATTTATCATCTGATGAGTTCTCCATTATTTGTTCACACAGGTTCCTTAATGAATGGACAAGGAATGGACTAAGACACGAACATGCTTTTGCATTGCAGTTCGATTGTATTCTCTTTAATATGTGTTTATTGCCAATCATGCTACAATTTTAAAATCTATATAAATAAGAAAGCGATTTGTCGTTGACAAGAAAACTGCAGTGAAGAATTCTCAATAATTATTGTTTACATGAATTTTATGATGTGATAAATAATTTACTATTATCTCTTTTCTGTATAGGGCTACTTGTAATATAAATAGAAATACAAATCTTAGTACCCTTTTTACTTTCACCCTATTACCATAGGTGTGTGTGTGTGTGTGTGTGTGTGTGTGGTGTGTGTGTGTGTGTGTGTGTGTGTGTGTGTGTGTGTGTGTGTGTGTGTGTGTGTGTGTGTGGTTCCGTTGCACTCTTATGTAACTAAGTAAGCTTAGAGCCTATATCAACATTGAGGAGGCTTCTACTGATCATGACATAGATGACGTAAGGTCAATCACACAATCCCAACTGGAGAGGGAGGATGAGCTTCTCAGAAGTCTAGGAGACCAAGAATCTTCAGGATGCAATAGAGCAGTTTGCGGGTGAAGAGACGAAACCTCACCACTGCTCTAACACACCAAACCACTCTGACACCAGACCTGAGCCAGCCAGGTCACACGATATTATTATTATTTTACCACTGCTCTAAGAAGGGCGGCCATTCAGACAAAACTTGAGAGAGGTAGGGGAATGTGGGGTGGCCCCGGTAAGGAGGTAGCCCCGGTAAGCAGTCTATATGCCACTCCATGTATTTGTACTCAATGCTAACCACGCTAGATGCTTGGTGTGAAGAAGAAAAACTAATTTTTAGCTTGGCATCAGTCAGCCATTACTCTTTGGTGTGCTAGTTTGTTGTCAACTGGTTTGTTATAACTTTCACATGACTTTTCAGCAATGTAAATACTGTTACTGTTCACACAATCATAGGTGCCATGTTATAATCACCCAGTGTACTGATCAGGCTTCAATTTCATGTATCAACCATCGACCAAACTGATTTTCCATTGGTTATCCTAAACGTTTCAGTAGAGAAATGCATTTTGGGTAGCCCCGGTAAGACACTGTGGGGTGCTGGCAGTAGGTTACCGGCATTCCCCATCACTGTTTCTAATGGTTGTTTCGAGTCAATTTACTGTGAGCATGATACAACAGTAAACACCTTAATAAGAATATATTTATATTAACATAATTAAAATATACTCAAATATATTAATTGAAATATATTATATTAATTAAAAAATATTAAAATATAATTAAATTAATAAAAATATTTAATGATGTGAATAAAATAGGTACCTTTTCTCATACTTGAACCTTTTCTTTAAGTCCCTATTATATATTTAGATGGTTTAAGTTCGATTTTCACAAAAAAAATGAAATTTGTTTTATTAAATTTTTGCAATTAGAAATACATGGGGAAAGTCCCTACTGTCATTACCCCAAGGGTCGGGGTAATACCGGTATGTGTAAGGGTTGAGAAAAAACAAAATTTAAGGTACTCATTTTGTCATAAAGTATCTACAAAAAAAATTTATATTGTAGCCTGTGATATGTGGAAGCCACAAAAAATGTTACCAGACAAAATTGAGAGTTTTACCAAAAACTAAAAAGGATGCTGTTCCACATACCGGCATTCCCCCATTCTCCCCTAAGGCTTTTGACCCTGCAAAGTTTCGGAGGGGCAAAACAAATACCAAGAGACCAGAGATGGGTGGAACTCCAGGCACAAATGTGGGTCAAAAGGATGATTCAAGCACCCTAGAGGCAATTTGGCGACCCCTCCCTCAGTGGAAGGACCTACAAAAAAGACCAGGAGTGGAACTGACTTAGGTCATGGGGACCAATAAGTCTGAAGAGACTGTCAACATATTCTGAATTGCGAGAGACTAGTGGCAAGGAGAAGGGCTCTGTTTGGTTGCAAGCAACCAGATGATGAATGGGATGTTGATATAGGGGAGAAAACTCCAGGATCTTGTAAAGGCCAGACACAGGTATTGGTTTGCCCAACTAACATACGGTACTTGGGGAGATGGGACACACAATAAGCTTCAGTTGACGTGTATGGTTCTTTGAACCACATTTATAATGAATAATTCTATAGTCTGATTTTTACAGTAATATTGGCATTAATTCAATAAATAGTGCATAAAAATTGCATGCAATAACTATAATAACACGGTATTTTCTTTACCCCTTTCTTTCGACCTTTCTCTGCTTTAAACTCGGGTTGACCTGTTGCCAGTATGTCTTGAAGGAGATTAGCTTTTGATGTTAGCATTTTTGATAGACCAACCCCAACAGCCATTAGTCGTTTTCACACCAATATTTCGCCGACACGACATACTGTCCTGTGTATGGACAGGATTTACTCTGCTGATTGACAGTATAAGAGGAGTCTATGGTTTATAACTGCGCGAGGTCTACTGCTCACAGAACTACTAATTAGCAAAACAATGACATGCCTCATGAAGCTGTCGACACCTTGTTTTGCTGGGGGGAGAGAGTGGTGTGAATTGGTATGTGGTGAGTAGGATGCCAATGACTCCCCTCTACAACAACACTACTCGAGCTCAGACAGAAATCATTTGCGTACTAGCGCTGTCAACCGCTATTGATACTGTACGTCAGGCAAAACAATATCCCATAAGAAAGTTTCCTCTGATAACAAATCGAATGACATATGGAAGATCTTTTTCATGGTTACAGAGATAATTTATTTCCTGTTTACTGCTTACTATGGTGAAGAGAGTCAGCCACTCTGTACCGTGTCGGCAGTTTCCCCTTCCACGGCGTCAAATCAAATCGCAAATACATAACAATATACATCAATAGATTCACAATGGAAGTGGATACATTAATTATGAGGCTAATTTTTCTTTTATAACACTTGCTTCGAAGTTAATCAGAGAAAACAAAAAAATAAAATTGCTACCTCCCTAAATTTTTACATATACCGTATATTATTTTAAGAAGAAACCTGTTTGCTTGATTGAAAAAGTGGATAGTACCTACTAATATTGTAGTCCATTATATATAGAATCGAATGACATATAATAGAACTCTTTTTGATCAATGGTTACAGAGATATTTGATTTGCCGTGATTACCTGCATTTTTCATGTTTTTGGTGGCTGGGCTCCAAGGGGATTTCTTAGGACTTTTGGGAGAATGACCCTCTGGGAGGGTTCTATCGATGGTGAGAAATTCAGCTTTTATTTAATTTTTGGATCGAAAATTGCTTTTTTGGACCTTCATTGACTGGGCTATAAAGTATTTTGATAGAATGAAGAAAAAAATGGTGGCTGAGAATTGTTTGTTTACTTGTGTACAGTCACTGTCGAAAGTAAAAATAAAATATTCTGGTAAACAGACAACATTGCAAAGCTAGAGAGAGATAGCTCTATCTGTTTTGTTGTATGATAGAAAAGGACAGCAACAGTATTGTCAATTCTACACTGCCATTATAACGTGGACCTCACTATAGATGGACATTTGACACAAAAAATTAGGCCCTGAAACATCAAATTATAGGATTAAAAGCTGTTATTTTAACAATTTTACACTTTTAAGAACATATATCTCGAAAAATGTTGGAGATATCACAAATCACCAAAGAACAAAGGGGAGGAAGACTGTTCCAACTCGAAAATTGTCAATTTTGAGCTAAGGGTGTATTTTAGTTGGTTTCTATGGACTTTATTCGGTGGAAGACTGTTCCAAGTCAAAACTCTTTCCAATTAGTCTATATATCACGGAATGTTTGGTATTCCTATTTTGAAAACCGATGCAATCATTTGCAGGAAGACTGTGCCATTTCGATTAGAACAGTCTTCCATTCCAATTCAGCCATATTATGAATAAAAACATAAATACAGGCCACTTTTAAGAAGTAATAAGTAAACTAAAAAGTTGGAATCAGAGAAATTGAGTAATTCTAAGAGCAGAAAATCAAGTTTGAATACCTATGAAAACGTTGAAACTGCTCTCCTGAATAAACGACTTTTTTAGTTGGAACAGTCTTCCTCCGGAGGAGCGAAATATTGGAGAGAATTAATCAAGCTTCATTTTTGAATAGTTAGTCATATTGGTTGAACACATTTTTCTCAAGATATGAGTGTGTAAGCAAAACATTGAAAAATGCAACTTTCAAACCACCCTCATCCCTTTAGCACAAGGGTTAGGGATGGGGACTTTTGATATGTTCACCCCCCAACTGGTCCCAACAAAGCTGCGAAGTGAAAAATTGTGTTCAAAACATTCTCTCCAAATTCCTTTGTCAATTGGTCAATTTTTGCATAACTGAGGATCTCACAATCAACACTGAAGCTGCTGCAACAGTCGTGGAGATGTGCATAAACTTGTGAAATTATACTTCAAATTGAAGAGAATATGATGCTCTATATATAAGCTCATGATAAAAATGGATTTTTCCCATCAATATTCAAAACGTTATGTGACCAAAAATAGCAAAAAATTGAAGGAAAATGTGTTTTTTTCAAAAATGTCACATATTTTAGAGCAGATATCTCGAAAAGTGAAAGATATTGTAACATATTTAAATTTGGATGGATAAATAAAAATTCCTATTTGAAAAATTTATAGGTCCAAGTGAAATAATAGGCTAATATCGCCAAAGATGATAACGTTAAAGATTAGATAATATCAGGCATCATGGCCAAATTGTACAACAGCCGAATAGGAATGGAAATAATTTTTGCTACTGTATAACATTATATAAAATATTGAAAATTTGAGGTTAGGCATAAAACATCTACTGATCGGCGACCTAATGATCGACCGAGTCGCATAACGTAGAATCTGACCAAACACCTTGGCAGAAACTTATTGTGGTGAAACAGTATTCAACTTGAAGAACTGAACGTCCCACGTGGCTAATTATTGTAATATAAGAATCAATCTATAATCTGTAAAAAATTACTTTGCATGTAGAAAGCATATTAAGAAACACAAACAAAAATAATTGAATGTATTAAGGAAGTAGGAGGTTACTAGGCGCATGAATACTGTAATAATTTGCATGCACCAATCAAATGTTAGCAATTGATAGGCGGCAATAGTGAGCCGATTCAAATATATTTGTATATATTTCTACAAATGATAAGAATTTATAAATTATTATTGCACAGTTTATGTTTTGGATACAGCCCGAAGGCAAATAAATTATTAAAGATGTAACACAAGTAATAATTTAATAGTTTGGTACGGTCTATTTGAGCCATGAATGGCGGAGGGACAGAATATTTAAATTTCATGTAAATTTGGAAATCGGAAATGAAAATTGTGAATTAGAAAAGAGAACTTCCCCACTTGCCTGCCAACCACCACCATGAGATGTCACCAAAAATTATAGAGCGCAATATCTTACTGTACCTTTTAATAACTTAAAGTAAATTGAATTACTAAATTTTCTCGTCAGACTTTGTGATGCTAATGTAATGCAGAAGTCATTTTAAATATTTTTTTAACCCCTTGGAAGAGACGACTCCAGCTACAAATAATCCAGGACCACCAGGAGTTTGGATCGACATCAGCAGCTCATAGGAAATTCCAGCATGTGAGTGAAAAATATTCTAAATAGTGATAGGGCGCCCTCAGTGCTTCAAAATTAAATAAGAATCAAAGCTAGCTCGTCGAAAGGGTTTCTTATAAATTAAGAATTTGGTAAAAATACTTGTGCAAGTAAATATAGTATAAAAGGTATTTTATTAGATAGTAACAAATCAATCCATATATCAAATGATCCATCAATCAAAGAAGACTAAGATCTAGGCTGTTAATACATTATTTATATGATCATTAATTTCTACAATATAATTTGCGATAATTTAATGTAGCTCTGATTCACTAGATGAATTGATCTATCTATTCCGTCAGGTGCTGAATCTCGCACCCTGAGATAAAAAATATTTATTATAAAGAAATCTATTGGAAAACATAGAATTTAATATATATTTGGATTATTAGTTTATCAATTTATCATGCTGATTCAAGAAATTTATTCGAAATAGAATTGTCCAAGTCGACAAGTATCAGCAAGCTGATATTGAAGCTACATGCAAATATATGCATATGATCATAAAAATGAAAGCACATGGTAGCGTTTCGTGCTATACAACTTAAAGAATAGTATTAGCCTGTGATATTTTATTGATTTCGATTATTGTTTTGTCTTATAATATATATTTCTGTCGCTCTATATATTTTTGCTCTGATTTATTTTTTTAAATATTTGTTAATAAATGTATCAAATTGTTTATGGTGTACGATTTATTTTTATTCCTCAATACTATAGGATAAGTTTTATATATATTTTTTTTATAAATTATCAGTATTATTGTGGAAGCTCATTTCTGGGCCTATAAAGATTTTCATGAGACTATATCCTAGTAAAAACCACGACCAGATTTTTATGATTATTAAAATATTCTTATGCTCTACCGATTGATGCCAAGCAGGAGGCTAATCATTATTTAACTATAAAAATAACGTGACAATATATAGAAAAAGTTGTTAGGTCAATATTGTAGGAAATTATGTAACCTCTAATTTCTTATTGGTTAGTCATGTCTGTAAAATGCATAATTTTCGAGTTATATGCGAGAAACCAAAAAATGGTACCTTTGAACTACCACCACCCACTTAGCACAGGGGGGAGGGGTGAAGACTTTTGATATGTTCACCTTCTTACTACCCTAAACAGAACTGCAGGGTCAAAAATTCTCTTCCCAACTTTTTCCTCTATAACACTTCGTTGACTGGGCTATATAGGAGGAATTCAGAATTCAGTGCTGCCAAAAAAATAATAGATGTAATAGGAATAGAACCAGTTTGTCTTACACTGTTTCACTCTGGTGGCGTCCCTAAAAACTGACCATTCTATGGTTGCTGTTTTTCAGGGCTGGCGGAACTCCGGCGACCCGTGACATTACTAAATAGACCCAGTTTATCGTGAAGCAACAAACTGGTCATGAATAATCTCATATTGTCGTCGACCTAGTTTGTCACGGTAATGTTCTAAAGGTGCGTTTTCGTTTGTGCGGATCCGCCTTCGTCTGCATACGCGTATAGTCAAAATAGCAACTTTCCCGAAAATAAATCGTATCCATTTTTTTGTATCATATCCATTCATTTGATATCGTATTTAGTATTGGAATTACGGTTATATCATATGAAACGACTTACGATATCAACTGAGTGAATACGATACTAAAATTACGATTTATTGTTCGGGAAAGTTGCTATTTTGACTATACACATACGCAGCCGAATGAGGATCCGCACAAACGAAAACGCTCCTTAAGATTGACACAAGAAATTAACATAACCTAAACAAAAACTTCAAGTGCTGAAGACGAGCATGTTACTTTAATAGAACAGAACAGGATATTTTATTATTAACTTTAGCTGATCTAAGCTAAAAATTAAGAAGAGTTATTTGTAAACTGTATCATAATCCATAATCTTATAATTCCAATATGGGCAAGAAAGGTAAATCAAATGTTTTAGGAAGGGCGCTTATAAAAGACAAACTTCACTCTTCGCGTGGAAAAAAATCAACCGATTCGATTGTAAGTTTTAGATTTAGATTCTTTCTTATTATTACTTGGAATCTATTCTATATAAGTTATGCTTGATGTTAAGACCATAATAATGTGTAAGTCTAAACTGTTTGCCAGCAGGCGCAAATTCAGGAGGTTTGCCATCGCATAGCCCCCCACTTTTCCAAATGGTGTTTGAAAAAATGTTGAGGGTTTGTTGAAGAATAAGTTATGGGGATTAAGTTGAAGGTGAATAATAAAGAAAATATAAAATAGTATAAAGTAATGTAGCTTATAATAGTTCATACAGTCTACAACAAATGATTATAGTAGGAAAAGATTGGAAGACAATTTTTGACCCCGTAGCTCTGTTTAGGAAGAACGTAAACATACTAAAACTCCTCACCCCTACCCACTGTACTAAGGTACAAAGGTACCAATTTCCAGGGCCGCCCCGAGGTTCAGGAGAAGAACTTCCATTATGGGCTGCATCCTTTTCTTGATAATCAGACTATAGATTTTGTAAGCAGTGTTTAGCAAGCTGATCCCTCTATAGTTGTCACAGGAACATCTTAGTCCAGTCAATATAGACATGAAAAAAGGGGTGTGCTTGCAATTCTAGTTCTAATGTTTTAATATATTATTTGGATACATGAGAAGTCCAGACCCAAATTCTTCATGCAAAACTTCCTTGTGCTAGATACAGAGTGGCCCAAAAACCTCGTATTTTCTGTTCATTTTCCAGTTTTCAGCTATTTCTGCCAAATCCAGTTATCGGACGGAAAAATTTGCTCCCGCCTTTGTTTTAGATTATAAAATTCTGAATAAAATGAGATCTTTCGGAACTTCCTATCTCCAAAAAGTACTGAGTTATAATTCGTTTTAAATGAGTAAAATTAAAAGAAAACTCAATTCTGATGAGTTCCATTTTTTTATCAACAATATCTTCCGATTGTTACCATTTAGTTAGATGTACAATTCAAAGTCCCTCCGGGCGTGTTTTTGTGCTCTACAATCTAAAGGTGCGTACAGATCTATGCGCCGCGAACATGAGCAATTCACTTTCAATCAGCTGATGCCAAGCTTTTTATATCTGTATCTTACCGTTTCTATAAAAATACAGATATAATCAGCTGATTAAAAGTGAATTGCTCATGTTCGCGGCGAGTATATCTGTACGCACCTTAAGATCAGGTAGAGCGCTCTATCCCATATAGATATCCAGGTATACCTGACAACAATGCTCCTTGTATAGTGAAAAACACCTACCTAATTTTCAGCTTCAACCATCATCACCAACTACATTGTCCTCACATTGATATTTTGCACAATGACATAAGTCCATGCGATTATGTTCTATGAGACTCACCGGTTAGAATGATTGCACAAAATAATGATGCACTTCATTTCAGTATTTCCTAGTGGACACTAGGACACCTCAAGGATCAAAATTTCAAACACTTATAGCTTTTGACACAATGCTAGGATCTCATCGTACTACACTTCATTGTTCTTCTCGGTTCGTCAAGGCGGTCCAAAATCATGCATCATACGTCAAATTCGGTCGAAAAGTGGAAAATTTACTGTTGAGTGTACTTAAGCCCATATTCCAATACACAAAAAATGGCCAATGTCTACTAGTTGGTGATGATGGTTGAACCTGAAAATTGGGTGTTTTTCGCAATACAAGAAGCATTGATTTCAGGTGTACCTGGAAATCTATATGAGATAGAGCGCTCTACCTGATCTTAGATTGTAGAGCACAAAAATACGTCCAGAGGGACTTTGAATTATAACTAACTAAATGGTGTAACATTCGGAAGATATTATTGATCAAAAACTGAAATTCATCAGAATTGATTTTTTCTTTAAATTTTACTCATTTTTGAAAAATTATAACTCAGTACTTATTGGAGATGAAGAGTTTAGAATGATCTCATTTTATTCAAAATTATATAATCTGAAACAAGGACGAGAGTAGGCTAAATTTTTCTGTCCGATTACTGGATTTGGCAGAAGTAACTGAAAACTGGAAAATGAACAGAAAATACGAGGTTTTTGGGCCACTCTGTATCAAGCACAAGGAAATTTTGCATGAAGAATTTGGTTCTGGACTTCTCTCATGTATCCAAATAATATATTGAAAAATCAGAACCAATATATACATTGCAAGCACCAATGTATGTAGTGACTGGACTATGTCTCCCTTCTTGAAAAGCGATTTGACTGTAGTCACTTTCCGAACTTCTGAGATTCTCAATTTTCTCCAGCACATAATTATTTATCAAATGGAGGAAGAAGTTTGAAAAAGAGTCCCTCGTGCTTGAACAGCTCCATATTTAAACCATCCGGCTCAGCTTAATTTTAAATTTCCGTTAATATAACTGAATTGGAGAATTTTCAATTTAAAAATTTTCAACTGATTTTGAATTGAAAAAGTTTCAATTTATTCTTAATTGAAAAATTTTCAATTTAGGAATATCAACAAGAATTTAAAATTAAATAGGTTTTTGCCTGCAGAATACAAGGTTAGAAAAGAGTATAAAATAAGAAGTTTCATCACCCAGCTTGTACAATGAAGCGACCAATGACGACTTGCAGGTTGCAGGCTCACTCAATGACTGGAAAAATATAATATATTCCTATGCCTATGCTTATATATGCCTATGCTATGCGTAGAGTGACTGTATTCACCAAAGTTTAGTCAGTGAACGACAAGTTTTTATTGTTATTTCACAATTCACACTACACATATAAGTTAATGAGTTATACATAGAAATGGATTGATAAGAAAATAGTTCAAGACATTTAAGGTGAAGGTGAAATAAAGGTACTTGAACCGATAATGTCGGGGCGGTAATCATTATACGACCGCGGCGCCCGGGGCGACCGCCCCGGTCGCCCCGCCCTTTGGGCGGCCCTGCCAATTTCTATGTATTTTACAAAAATTATGCATCTTACGACAATACTCATACATAATAAATTTGATGCTGATATATATTACAATTTTCCACAATATCCATCAAACAAATTCCTCCATATCTTCTATAGATTTCGGGATATCCGCTCTTGAAAGTGTCATATTTTTGAAAATAATCATGTTTACCTTACATTTTTTGCTATTTTTTATCTTATAATTTCCAACATCGATGGGAAAATGCATGCCTATTATAAGCTTATAGAGCGTTGAATTCTTTAAAATTTCCTGTATAATTCCACAGTTTTACGCATTTCTCCACAACTGTAGCTGCAGCTAAAGTGTACAGTGCAAAATCTTCAGTTTTTCAACAATGGACCAATTGACAATGAAATATGAAGGGAATGTTTAAACACAGTTTTTGACTCGCAGCTTGGATTGGGATTAGTAAGGAGGTGAACATACTGATCCCTACCTCTGATGAACATGCTTGTATCTTGGGAAAGATGCGTATAACCGATATAAATAACCATCCACTAATGAAGATTGATAAATTTTTACAATTTTTTTGTTCAGTGGAGTTTTGTGATATTTCCCACAGTTTCCGAGATATTCGCTCATATGTGTAAAAATAACAACTTTTATTTAAATTTGTTGCTGGGGTATCAACCCCCCTCCACACAGGTCTGAGTCCTGTATCCGACCCTGTTTGCCAGAATAGCTCATCAAATTTTTGGTGATATAACTATGTTCTGGGTAATTCTCAAGCATAGGAGACTAAGGCCCGGTTGCACAAAAGCCGGTTAAATTTCAACTGTGATTAATTCTACAAGAACCAATCAGAGAAGGCCTTTTAGAAAAGACGGCTTCTCTGATTGGTTCTTGTGAAATTAGTCACGGTTAATGTTTAAGAGAGCGCCGGACTTGGCTTTGGTGAAAAAGAAACCATGCGGCGCTTATACATGGGGATTTATATAAGAATGTTTCCATCTGCTTAAACAAGGCTTGTATAAAAAAATTTAACAGTTATAATGAATAAATAGATAAAACATAGATGTATATAAGACATTTAAATCTTTCAACCAATGGATTATTCCTAGATTTATGAAATAAAATTTCAGTCTCCCATAAGAAAAAGAGCCAAATTGATTCATTTTATTTTATAAACTGTGAGTTGCTGGGTCATACGATCTCCTCCAAACAAAAAAGAAATTAGAGATCAATTCTTTGACAGTCAAAAATGTAATAGAAATAATTGACATCTTTATTGGAAATACCAGTGAAATGAAGTATTCAAAGTATTAACAAAATACAATGTACTTCCTTTCCTATATGCAAAATTTCAAGTTAATCAGTCCAGTACTTCAGACGTGATGATGCGTCAAACATAATTTTCCTATACTTTACACCTGTATACGTGTATTATAGTATAGAAGATAATAGATGGATGGATGATCATTGTTATTTTACTAAAAGATAGAATAAGTTGAATAGTTTTCCTTTCAGAGGGAATTTTGACAACCCACAAAACTCATTTTTAATTTGAAGATATAACGAAAAGGTGCATATGACCTTATTTTTTGCTCAGATTGCCAAAATACCCCTCATTCCATTATAAAAATTTTCGACTGACTGTACAGTGAGTCAGTCATTCTATCAGGGCTCGAATAATTTTGAAATTTTAATTGAATACCCGTTTTTGAAATTAATAAAATAATAGATTAAAAATATAAATTATTTAACTAGTTTCAGTGTTCCACACCATATTCAGGTTTTAACAAGTAAATTTCAAATAAACGTTTTATTAAAAAAAAATAAATTAATTTTTACAAATTAAGTAAAAATAAATTTTACAATATTTTTTTATAATCTTGAAATGCTGTTGGGCTAACCTTTGAGAAAAGATGGGATTGAAATTTTCTTTTAAACTACTGGTAACTCGGTAAAGGTGTATTTTCGTTTGTGCGTAAACTTCCGCAGTCGACGACAACAAGCATTGTTGACATTCATTCATATTGTCCAAATTTCAAGTGTGCTAGAACAGCTGATCAAATAACTTTTCATTATTGTGTGTTTCAAATAGAGTGAAAGTAGTGAGTTTCTATAATTTTCAAAAATAGCTTGAAAATACCACTTTTTTGATAATCTGTAGTTCAAAAACTAGAAATCGTAGGATCTTGTGAGGAGGAGTGGGTGACCACTCAATCTGCGGAAATTCTGCCAGGGACACCCATTAATAAACGCAATATTTATTTACGAACATTTACTTTTTTATTTATTAAGTAGTTCGAATACTGTAATCAGAAATTAAAAACAAACCCTTGGTTTTTGTATGAATAGAATACTCTAATAGAAAAATAATCTGATTAAATAATATTAGATGATGTAGTTATTCATGTACAGTAGCCTAATACTCCTGGATCATGTGATATTAAATGTACGGTTTTAGAATAGAATAAGAATAGGTTCGTTATTATTATAGATTTTTAGTGAACCGTACATATTTGTTTCGCAGTTGCATACTGCTGAACTTGGAGATGGCTATGACTGGGCTTGCCTCAACGTTAAATCCGTCACTGAGGAAGACTCACTTCAGGAGTTCTTGTCTACAGCCGAGTTGGCAGGAACTGAGTTTCAGGTACACACACCCTCATCCTTTCCTCTACTAAGTTAACTTAGGTTACTTCAGTCAAGAAAATATTTTACAATTTGATTATCTATCAAAAACTTCCTAAGGTTTCTTTGATGAAAATAAATAGGCCTAATCGCCTAAAAGTATAATTTCCAAATTTATAAATGGAGATGTTCTTTAATTAAAGACTTTTCTTGCTATCAGATTGCCTCTAAAAGTTTAATTCACTGTAAACCTCAATGTATAATAAAGTAAATATGATTCCCGAAAGGTATTACTGCACTATAATATTGCATAATGTGCATGCTAATATTGTGTCGCAATATGATTACGGTAGGCCAAGTTTAAGACCCACTTTTAGGAAACATGTATTATGGAGGATAGACATAATCTACATATATGTACATACTAGTAAGGGAAACAATATATTTCTATAATAAATTGTAGGCGGAGGAAAAATGTTGTGTACATTAAGGGAACAAAAGTGTATTTTCTCCCTCACGAAAATTGTCGCACTTGGCTCCACTGCGGGCCCTAAAAGTTTCCCTTCAGGAGGAAAAATCGTACTTTCCTCCTTAAAAATACAAATAACTTTTTACATCTAATAGCATATTTCCAAGTTGAATATGTTTTTATAGATAATAACAAATATATTCCAATCACTTGATAATGGCATCATATAGCTGAAACATGTTGTGAGTAAACAATTTTAAAAAGGGTAAGCCTACTTAGATTTCTGTAATTATTTATATTCATGTGTAGCCCTAACGGAAAAAAGACAATTTGATGGTGAATATGTTTTATTTTATTTCAGTACCCAACAATAAAAATGTCATATGAATAATAATCTCCAATGCAAAAAAAATATAATAATAATATCGTGTGACCTGGCTGGCTCAGGTCTGGTGTCAGAGTTCTCAGGTCGCAACTGATCAATTTCAGGGCCTCTGACATGACCTAACGACTGCTTTTTAGGCAGCCGGGACCGACGGCTTAACGTGTCCATCCGAAACACGGGTGTGGCCCGAGATAAATATTTTGCCCGGGCCGGGATTTGAACCCGGGCCTCTGAATCATAAAGCCAGCATCTGATCCACTCGACTACGGCCACCCCTATGCAAAAAATAATAACATGTATATCATGATGATAATTTTTGATAATGGAAATTGAGTGATTTCTTTTGGGTTGCCTTTTAAACATTAATATTTATGCTGATTTGAATCAGATTACAATTAGAAGTTTAAGTAAATGAAACAACGTTTGATTACAGGCTGAAAAGCTCAACATAAAATTTGTCAATCCGAAATGTGGAGTGGGACTTCTTTCCAAAGATGAAAAGGAGAACATGAAAAAGCTTCAACAGCAAAAGAAAAAGCTATTGAAGATTCCTAGAAGGTATTTATGTATTATGCATATATTTTTTAAATATATGCATATTTTAAATATATCTTTTATTTTGATAAAAATGAGTTTATTAGATGAATAAAGTATAACCTAAACTGGATTGGAAAATGAATAAAGACCTTTTGATTTCTTGAGATAACTGCTTAGACTGTTGGTCTTGAGTGCTAGGTGGAGTACCAAGTAAGGTAGCGGCATATTTGAATAGAGCAAGCAACGCTTTGCGCCGTTGATAGTAATGAATTGAAATTCTACCATGTTGAAAATTCGTGAAATGTTGATTTTCAGACCTGAGTGGAATTCTGCTACTGCACCAGAAGAGCTGCATCTTAAAGAACGAGAATCATTCCTGGAATGGAGGCGAAGTCTTGCTATGCTGCAGGAAGACGACGGTCTGATCATCACTCCATACGAAAAGAATCTCGACTTTTGGCGTCAACTGTGGAGGGTTGTTGAAAGGAGGTAGGCAACTCACTCCGGTATTCTGGTAAAAAATATGGCACGCTGTGCCGGTTCTGGACTGTTACTTCTAGTCAGTTATGCAGTTATATGTTACTTTAAGCCATGAGACACTAGTATCGCTGTTCGAACACTTACATTTTAGGTGCTTATTCAAGTCGCCTTGTTCTCCATAAGAAAACAAAAACAAGGTGAGTCCATCGATAATTTTCTCCTAAAACTGAAAGAACTCAGCCTAGAATGTAATTTTACAGCGATCTCTGCTACAGAGAATCGAGAGGAGCACATAAAAGAAGCATTGATTGCAGGTTTATATTCATCCGAAATCCGCCAACGAATTTTAGAAAGCCCAGATATGTCTTTGCATGAAACTCTTAATCGTGCAAGAGCTTTTGAGTCTGCAAAAGATCAATCACAATGCTACAATAAATCTAATCCTCCATTTGAGCTTAATGCTTGCAAAGATACAGAAAATGCATCAAATCTAATTCCTAATCAAAAAAACACTTCAGACTCCTCATTATCAGCTGTTAGTATTAGTGGACAAGCATGCTTTTTTTGTGGCAACAAAAAACATTCTCGACTATTTTGCCCAGCTAAAAACGAATTTTGCAAGAAGTGTGGTAAGAAGGGACACTTTGCTCGGGTATGTAACTCAAAATCTTCCGTATCAGAGAAAAAAAGAGAGTTTAGTAATTCGATATTACTAACACCTTCAGTGCAAGCCGAAAAATGTCTTTCAAAGGTTATTATTCCTATTACCATAAACGGAACTGAAAGTCAAGCACTGATCGATACTGGAGCAACTGGCAACTTTATTGACGGTACCTATGCAAAAAACTGAATTTAGAAGTTATACCAGAGATAGGAAAAGTAACTTTAGGCTCAAAACGCTTCACACCACAAATCCGAGGCAAAGTTAACGTGAATTTAACAGTTCAGGGAGAAAGTTATACAAACACAACCTTAATGCTTATGCAAGACCTCTGTAAAAATATTATTCTTGGGCACGAATTTATGAACAATTTCTCCAGTATAGAGATAACATTTGGAGGTAATAAGCCACCTCTTACTATTTGCGGAATAACTCAAGCAAAAATTCCTCCTTGCTCCCTTTTTCAACATCTAAAACCCAATTGTCAACCAATTACAACCAAATCTCGCAAATTATCAAAAGATGATGAAGATTTTATTTCCAATGAAATTCAACAATTACTGGAAGATGGCATCATAGAAGAAAGCCACACACCTTGGCGTGCCGAAGCATTTGTTGTTAAACCCGATAACCGAAAAAAAGGATGGTTATAGATTATTCTAGAACTATAAACAAATTCACTGAATTGGACGCCTATCCCATTCCAAATATGGAAGATTTAGTTCGCAAAGTAGCTCAGTATTCCTGGTATAGTACTGTAGATCTGAAATCCGCATATCACCAAGTACCAATCTTACTTGAAGAAAGGCAATACACAGGATTTGAAGCATGTGGGAAACTTTATCAGTTCTGTCGTATTCTTTTTGATGTCACTAATGGTGTTTCAGCTTTTCAAAGAGTAATTGATTCACTCATACAAAAAGAGAAATTATTTGATACCTATGCTTATTTAGATGACTTCATGATTTGTGGAAATTCAAAAGAAGAACATGACACTAATCTTGAACGGTTTCTTGCAGCAGCTTCAAATAACTCACTTACTATAAACAAGGAGAAGAGTAAATTCTGTCAAAAGGAGATACGTTTCCTAGGATTTTTAGTTGGAAACAAATCATTACGTCCAGATCCCGAACGCCTTGAGCCTCTACTTAATATGCCCCCACCTCCTAATCCCAAAACTCTTCAGAGAACCGTGGGCCTCTTCGCACATTACTCTCGATGGATACAAAATTTTTCAAGTAAAATTCTTGCCTTGGCACACTGTATGCTCTTCCCTCTTCAAGGAAAGGCCCTTGCAGCTTTTGAAGATCTTAAAAAAGAGGTAGCTGCAGCTGTAATACATGTTTTTGATGAAGGAGGCATTCTCAATGTAGAGACTGATGCCTCAGATTTCTGCATAGCAGCAACACTATCTTACAATGAACGTCCTGTTGCATACTTTTCACGAATGCTAAACGAAAGTGAAAAACGACACTCATCAGTTGAAAAAGAGGCATAAGCCATTATTCTAGCTCTTCAATGGTCTCTATTTATTACAACTCCTCTTTCAGCTACACCTCTACAGTTCACATTCAATTTTATATTCTGTGAGTTGACTGCTAGCCAATTTATATTAGTCTGTTTTTAAATAACTTATGGTTTTGTAACTTTTCAGCGACATTGTAGTTCAGATATTAGATGCCAGGAATCCTCTTCTATTTCGGTGCCAAGATCTTGAAAAGTATGTGAAGGAAGTCAGCAAGAAGAAAGAAAATGTGCTGCTTCTCAACAAGTCTGACTTCCTGACCAAACGACAACGTCAAATTTGGGCCAGTCACTTCGACAGGGAAGGCACAAAAGTTGCCTTTTTCTCAGCTAAACAGACAACAGAAGCCAATGAATTGGTAAGTTTCCTATCCAAAACAAGATTATTATAAATTATTGTAAATTATTTCTATCCTATTCTTAAAGGTATTCAGTAACTTACTTGAACACTCCACTTAATTTTGAACTCTCTATCCTGGGGCTCATGAGTGAGTCCAGTTTCACTATAAAAATAATTATTTCCTCCACCTACTGTTTCAAGTACTTATTTCACTCCCTGAAACACAATACTAAAGTGTCACTTTTTCGCGCTCGGGACTAAAAAACAGAAAAACTCCCTAGGGAGTAGAAGTAACTCCATTTAAATAACGTGGAAAGAATCTCTATTTTAAAAACTTACATTGGAAATAGGTTGGAAGGTCGAAGCTCAGATGAGGAAACATAATAGAGTTGTCTGTTATTAAGCCAACTGAATTCAATACCTCAACCAGATATTTCATCAACTCATATGTTTGTATCATATCACATACTTAATTTTAGTAGACGATTAAAATTAATACATATTTTTAAAAATGTTATTCTATTAAAAATACCAGTCGAAATTAATAAAATAACATTAGAATATACTACAATGAAATATTTTCTGTTGTCTATGTTATTTTATAAATATTTTTTAGTTTACTTATAGTATTTTTCGGTAATTCTAGTTAATCATAATTCTGAATATCTGAATACTGTTTTTAGCTGGATGAAAGAACAAAGTTAGGTACGATTCTTCCCGCTAGGTCGCGCGCTTGTCGGTTCAGGCATTTTGCAGTCATCCAAACCAGCTGTTGGCGTGTATTTTGAATGCGAATTTTTTGTTTTATCTGTATTTTTTCTGATTCTTGAATGAATAAAAATGAGAACTTTGGCTGAGAATTTTCAACTTCAATTGGATTATTAATTTTTAAATGAATTAAGGTTGTTATTAATAACAGCATCACACACACAAACATTTGATGGTTTCAGCCATCATTTTATCCATAATTACCCACTTTTCATATTCAATGGTAACTGTAGGAAAAATTTAATGTGAAATACGTGCGCAAAGTTCCTCTGCTGCACTCAAGAAGCCATTCCGTAAACGTTTCTTTCGGTGCAGCAAACTGTCACTTTGCGCACTAGTTGCACAAATAACTATTTTGTTCGAAAATTCATTTTTGCAGGGCACAATTGATGAAGAAAGTGAAAGCAAATCAGCTGTAAACGAAGAGACATTGGATGCGAGCGAAGAGGAAGAATGTATAGGCCTAAGTGGTGGTGATGGGCTGGAAAGTGATGACGACGATTATGAAACCGAATCAGAGAGTGAAATTGATGAAGAGGAGGCACAAAAATTCATAGATAGAGGTTTGTAAATCAACATTATAATTGCAAGAAAAATTATGCCGGCTTGAATTTCATGAGCAAAATCTAATAAGCGAACTATGATTTATAATTCTGTGGCTTATTTATTCTTATTATTTAAATATAATAACATTCGTCTGGTCTAGAACTCGAACCTGACAGCAGCATCTATTTTTGAACTGAGACAAACCGATCAAATTTGATCTTTATTTTCAAACCTACTTCATGAAGCCTCATTTACATATTAAAACTTGAGAAATTTTAATTTTCAGAAAAAAATTCGCCAAATTTATTGGGTCGAGAAGAGCTGATAGCATTTTTAAGGAAGCTGATGCCACCTTTGACAGATGAAGAACATTCAGTGCCCACAGTTGGCCTAGTTGGATATCCAAACGTAGGCAAGAGCTCCACCATTAATGCGCTTCTGCAGGACAAGAAGACGTCCGTGTCTGCAACTCCAGGCAAAACAAAACATTTCCAGGTATGACTTTCTGGGCCGTTTGCATTTACAAATACTTAATAATTCAATCTATATTTTCTCACTTGATACATTCTTATTATTTCCATGATTGTTATTTAAGAACAATGAAAACGTTTCTTGTGTAAAATACCACGATTACAAGTGTATGAGACTTGTGCTAGATAATTCAGGCAGGTAAGCGGTTACCTCCGTGGTCACACTGCTATCTTTTCGCTCAGATATATTAATATAGATCAAGAGGCATGCGCCTGCTAATCCCGTTGAATACGTGGCCTTTTGAGGAGCCAACTCCGTTAGATTATATCGAAATTCATTTTCCGGAGGTTTGGAACCCACCCAAAGTTGTGGATCTACTCATCTCTCATCGTCATTCCCAGTATCCACGTACAAGTCTGGATCCTATATGGGCTTCACCCTCACATAAAATAGAGTCGCACTATGAAGAACGGAACCTACTTGAAAATAGTGAAAGTATTCAATGTGAATAATCCAATACAATATGAATTGATATTAATCGAAGTCCTCAATTTTTATGCAAGTATCTATTATATCTACATTCATATTTAGTAAATGTTAGAAAATATCCACTTTGTTTTATATTGAAATTTTTCATAAAAAGACGGTATTTGACTTTTAAATTCGTAAAAAGCGTCTCCCAGGTAAAAGGTAATTTCTGTACTAGGTATTTGCGGTCATAACATTTTTATTCAAACCCACACGCACACATACACACATAGAAATTAGCAGTCATTCAAATGTACATAATCATCATCATTGGCATCAAAACGATCATAGCATGAGTAGTTACCAAAACAATGACAAAATACCGTCTGCCGCAATTGTATCACGATTAAACACAGCATTGATGAAGTGCTTGATTGCTCATGATAGGTAATAGTTGTGCACCAGTTTTGTGCATTTGATAAGTTTGGTTTATTGGCGACAGACTCTGTTTGTGGACTCGGATCTGATGCTGTGCGATTGTCCAGGCCTGGTGATGCCAAGCTTTGTCTACACCAAGGCCGATCTCATAGTGAACGGCATCCTGCCGATCGACCAGATGAGAGACCACGTGCCGGCGGTCAACCTGGTCTGCAGTCTGCTGGGGCGACCGGTGCTCGAGCACAAGTACGGCATCATGGTGGCGCGGCCAGGCGACGGCGACGACCCCCATCGACCGCCCACCTCCGAGGAGCTCCTCAATGCCTATGCCTGTCAGTAGAATACCTACTCTTCAAAAATACGTTGAAATTAATTCAAGTTCAAAACTCCCCACTCAAAAAAGCTAGAGTAGAGTAAGGTTCGATCCTACAATCAGAGTCAGATCTATGTTTCAGAGTCGAGCGCTGAACCAAGAAGCACTTTGGTTAAAGAGCTTATTTTACAGTATTTTATTTATTTGTTCATAGACAATATATACAATTCAGGTGAAAACAATAGCATTTTGAAACAGGTTGTCAAATTATTTTGATCCTGACTTACAAACTGTTAATATTTAATTCTGGAAAATTGTACTAAATCGGTCTTTGATGTGTAGCAATTATGTCTATTTGAGACAGAGCTATTTTGGAATCTGATCCACATAGTTCTCATGCTACCGTACATACAAACACTTCTTTACTCTTTCTTCTTGTATAAATATACAGAGTTGGTGAAAATTATGGAAACAGCCTAATATTTATTTTGCAATGAAAATTTGACGATACGTCTGATTGGGGATCTTATTCGAATTGAAAATTCACTTTTCTGTCGCTTCAAAATTTTGGTCCGCCATCTTGCATATGAATCTAATTTCATTTTTTTAATGGGAAGGTGGCATATGATAAATGATTTCGATATATAATTTCAAGAGAAAATGAATGGCGGAACCCACACATCAATATCTCAAACCGTTTCAAAATTATTTACATTTAAAAATACCAGTCAATTATTCAAAAATAAAATAAATTATAAATGTGATAGATCAATTTTTTGTGTTCTTGGTGTTAAATATGCATGTAGCTGTCACTAGAAGTGTTTACAAACACTTAAAAAAGTAAAAGTTTAGAATTTTTTTCTATGTACTCATTCATTTTATTTTTGTATGAGTTATTAGTACTTTTAAATGTGAATAACTTTAAAACGATTTGAGATATCGATGTGCGGTTTCACCGTCAATTTTCTATTAAAATTCTGCATTGAAATCAACATTGATTTGAATGGTAAAATTGTATATTGAGTATCCGAAAGACCACTTTGACGATTCAAACAATGAGAAATAATATAAGTCGAAGTAATGATGAAATCAATGTATAAATTGATATTATACTCGTAGTTCACAGTACCTTTTGTCCTTGCTAAGGTTTGAGTTACCTGGGGTTTGCGCGTCCATGGCCATGGAAATGATACGAGTAGTTCATGATCACTGGAAGTTCTGCACACTTTCACTAGTAACATTTATATTGAGGTGTGAACGAAAATAACGCTGTCTAACTAATTGAGGGGGTCAACAAATAAAATAGTACAATAATAATAAATAGTAAAATATTGTTGTTTCCTTCTATATTTTGTTTGTCTTAATGAATATTTACACTATTCTATGTATCTGTACAATAAAGATTTTTTCAATTCAATTCAATGGACCATACGAATAAAGTTGAGCATTTGCTCATACTTCTAAAATATGGAGCATTTGCTTCATTTTCTATGAATAAACGTGAGCAAAACCTTTTGCTCAAGCTCATCAAAAAAATAGTTTAAGCATTTGCTCAAAAGTAAAAGCTTTTGCTCAAAATTGTATGAATAAACTAGAGCATTTGCTCAACTTTTGAAGCAAATGCTTCAAAAAAGGTGAGTCTAGTCTAGAGCAGCTTATCACCTTTTGCTCATAGTAAATGGCTCAACTAATTCGTATGAGGAAGAGGAAACTATACCAGATACTATCACAACCAATAGTGTAGAACTATAAAACTCTTTTTAGATTCAACCATGATATATATCACCATTATTCCTACAAAAGAATAAATACAAAAGCTACCTGTTATAAAGATAGCCATCACAAAATAGGAAATAGGCATTTAAGAATATGAGAGTGTAGACGATTATAAGAAGGCTATTGATATTATAAGAATATGCTGAAGATTATTATAGAGATGACATTTTTTCACGCTATTATTTCAAAATTCTAAACTCAACTAACCTAAAACTGTATTCATAAATATAGAAAACAGAGCAGACGACGCAAACACAAGCGGTGCCCCCTGTTTGCATATTTAGCGCTTCCGTGAGCTATAAAAACAAAGTATACAAAAGGCTACAAAAGCGAATCAGCTGATGAAAAATCTTTAAAATACGTGAGCATTTGCTCCAGAGTTCAGGAGCATAAGGTAAGAGTATAAGGTAAAGCTTATTCATATCAAAATGAGCAAATGCTTTTGCTTCTACCTTTTGCTCATGAGCAAAACCTTATGCTCAATGCTTTTGCTCATGAGCATTTGCTCTGGTTTTATTCATATGGGCCATTATGTCTGTAATGGAAATAGATTGTTTATCTACTCAGTACACAGAACTATTTCTAAAAATGAATCTATGAGTGGCTTTCATTCAGTGACAGAAGCGTGTAAACCTTTTGAAAGGGCCGGCTATTGTTTGCTAACCACCTCGAAACCCCAGACTTGGTCCCAAAATTCCTCTTTCCCAGCTGGTCCCAAAGTTCAGGTCACCATTTTCACCAATTCTGTATGTAAATTATATATGGATTTTCTTTTTCTATTATTTAAAATCAACCAAGGAAAATTGATTTGAAATAGTATGTGTTCTTAAAAGAATTAAGAATAGATCTCTGAAATTTATTTATGTTTATTAGTTTTTTTTTCATTTATAGTAAGTAGTCTTATTGTTGGGACTAGTAACTCTTCAATTTTTTCTCAATACTCTATTATCTTATAATACTTATTGTCTGGCGTATCAGTGAAAGGTTATAAAACTAGATATCAAAGTATTTTCCAGATATGTGTTACAACCAAACTTGAGCTGAAATTATTGTTCTTTTTAAATACCAATTATTGCTGAATTACTCAATAAGTAATAATGTTGAAACGTTACTATTATAAATGTATATGTTTCTCGTACGTTTTGACAGATTCTAGGGGATTTATGACTCAGAACGGGCAGCCAGACAACCCCCGATCATCGAGATACATATTGAAGGATTTCGTGAATGGACAACTGCTGTTCTGCCACGCCCCCCCGGGAGTGCCCCAGGCCGACTACCACACGCCAACATTCACCACTAAGCCCAAGAGGCTCACTCCAGCCCAGCCAACCAGGCAAGCCGAGCTTGCTAGTAAAGTGAGTTCCAAGTCACAAATATTTCATTTGTATGTCAGAATATAAACTATATTTCTTCTATCTACTATCTCAAGTCGTAATTTACTTCAACAGAATACTGAAGTGCTAGTTTTCCCCTGGGGAGTGTCAACTTAACCTGCTAACGACTAAAAGTAACACTCTTCGATAACATGAGATAGATAAAACCATGATAAATATAGAAACACTTCCAAACGATATCACTGTAAATCTTGTTCCTACTCTCCACTCAGATTAGTTGTCATTGTAGTTTCGTAGCATGAAAATATGTCATGCTTGTGTGCTCTTCTTGGAGCAGAAGATTATTTGTATAAAGTTGGAATAGATTTAAATATTTCTATTGTAAGTTGTTAATTTGTTAGGTATAGTATAGGTGAAGGAAAAATGTTTTGTTAATTTGTTATACAGAACTAGAGACGTAAAAGTAACTCCATTTAAATAACATGGGAAGCATCTCTATTTTAAAATCGTACATTTGAAATAGGTTAGAAGGTCTAAGCTCAGATAAGGAAGGATATAGAGTATTCATTAAACCAACTAAATTCAATACCTCAACCAGGCATTTGATCAATATATGAAATTTATGTTAGTATGCTAAAATTATTACAAACTTCATAATATATACTTTACTAAAAAAATGTATAAATATTCTTTATATTCCATGTTATTCAAAATAACAGCCAACGAAAATTCCTCATTAACTATTCAAATTTGAAACGGAAACTTCATCATAGTTGTAGTTATGGCGGCCATTGTTGTTACAACTTTTGCCGACAGATAGCGCACAGCGCTGTCGGCGGAGAACTGTGATTATAAGCCAGCTGTTTCTGTTTACTTTTTAGATTATGTTGTAACACATTGTTTGGTCACGTACGTTTTTTATAGTTATTTGTATATCTAGAGTGAAAAGTACTGTTTTTTCTCCCTGAGGGAAAAGTTCGAAGGCGAAGCCGAGGGCAACAATTTTCATGAGGGAGAAAAAACATTTTTCACTCATGATATAGCCTACACAACATATTTCCTCCACCTTCATTTTTATAAAAACTGTAAATAAAATAATTTTTAAAAACGTAAGTGACCAAACAATGTGTTACAACATAATCTAAAAAGTAAACAGCTGGACTGGCTTGTAATGTGTAATCACAGTTCTCCGCCAACAGCGCTATGCACTATCTGTCGGCAAAAGTTGTAACAACAATGGCCGCCACAACTACAACTGTGATAAAGCTTAGATAAAGAATAAGCATAAGACAACTATATTTCTTTTCTCTTGATGAAGTTTCCGTTTCAAATTTGATTAGTTAATGAGGAATATTCGTTGGCTGGTATTTTGAATAACATGGAATAAAAAAATTTTATACATTATAACGGTGCATTTTGATACACCTCAAATTTATTTGTAAAAAGAATTACTAGGTCTCATTGAAAGAAACCAGAAACATTGGGCCATATGAATAAAGTTGAGCATTTGCTTATACTTCTAAAATATGGAGCATTTACTTCATTTTCATGAATAAAGGTGAGCAAAACCTTTTGCTCATGCTCATCAAAAAAATAGTTTGAGCATTTGCTCAAAAGTAAAAGCTTTTGCTCAAAATGTATGAATAAACTAGAGCATTTGCTCAACTTTTGAAGCAAATGCTTTAAAAAAGGTGAGTCTACTCTGGAGCAGCTTTTTACCTTTTGCTCATAGTAAAATGGCTCAACTAATTTGTGTGAGTAAAAGGAAACTATACCAGACACGATCACAACCAATAGTTGAAAACTATAAAACTCTTTTCAGATTCAACCATGATATATATCACCTGCAAAAGGATAAATACAAAAGATACCTATCTGATATAAAAATAAACATCACAGAATAGGAAATAGGCATTTAAAAAGATGAGAGTGTAGACGATGTAGATGATGTCAGCTGTGCTTAGTGAGAGAAGTTGTGTGTATTTTTGGGTACAAAATTTTATAAAATAACTTGATTAATTCAATATGAAGTGATAATTAAGTGTTATATTAAGGTATAGTTTGGTGTTTTAATTTCTATAAATTCAAAATGTTTAGCTTGTATATATTTTTGGACGAAAATTGAACTTGAACGTTTTACAGTAGAAACATAACCTATTTTCTGGACATTTTATTAATTTATCAAAATTTGGGAATGGAATAGATTTGGGCCAAGCTTGTTGTTCCTTCCTAATCATATTTATATGATTTGTGATTCTGTCCACGAATAAATAAATAAATAAATAAATTATAAGAAGCTATTGATATTATAAGAATGTGCTAAAGATTATTATAGAGATGACATTTTTTCACGCTATTATTTCAAAATTCTAAACTCAACTAACCTAAAACTCTATTCATAAATAGAAAACAGAAAAGATGACGCAAACACAAGCGGTGCCCCCTACTTGCATATTTAGCGCTTCCGTGAGCTATAAAAACAAAGTATACATAAGGCTACAAAAGCGAATCAGCTGATGAAAAATCTTTAAAATACGTGAGCATTTGCTCCAGAGTTCAGGAGCATAAGGTAAGAGTATAAGGTAAAGCTTATTCATATAAAAATGAGCAAATGCTTTTGCTTCTACCTTTTGCTCATGAGCAAAACATTATGCTCCATGCTCTTGCTCATGAGCATTTGCTCTGGTTTTATTCATATGGGCCATTATCATCAACTGTATTATCAGTCGAATGGAATAGATAAGATAATAATGAATACTATGAATCTAAATACTATGATTATTGGCAACGGTACAAAAATAGAAGTCATTTTTTAATTATTTAATAAAAATAATAAAGAATTGAGGTTAATTTCTTCGGTAATAGTGCCTGTCGGCAACATCAACAGTGATCAAGCCGTATATCTGAAATTCAGTCAGATACCTTCAAGCAAAATAATTGCAAGCATACAGTACTCAATAAAACGAGGACAAAGGGGTTTTGTTAATTCTAGCATGCCAAATAAGGGACATAAAACGTTTGAGAAAACACAAAAATATTTATTGTGTCAATACCAGTAAACAAAACATTTAAAAATTATAATAAAAATAAAGGGAAATGGGATTTAGTTTAATGAGCGCAGTAATACAGAAGTAGATTTTGTACAAGAAATAGCAATGTACCAATCAGAGTCTAGTACCACGTCCAAAATTTTAAATCCTTTTTCCTGAAGTTCCTCTTTCATTTCCTGTGGATTGCAAGTGCTGTGCAACTTCTTCACAATTACTCTAATGGGTCTCGTTTGCTCCTTTTCAAACAAAGACCAATTCTTTTTTTTGTCATTCAGCAATGATGTAGCTAGTCTATAATTATCCTCAGATTCAACGTTGAGTTTTAAGCTACCATTATTGAATAGTGTGATCTTGTAAGTCTTTTATTTTTTCATTCAAAATCTTATACACTACTTGATAGTCTTGGATGTTGTAGAGTATAATAATTGGAGGAGGTCTCTTAACTTGTTTGATACTAGGAGTTTTTTTTGGCTCAGCATTCTCTTTTAGTTCAGTTTAGTTCTAAGTGAACTCACTTTCTGCTTATTGGATGATAGTGTTGGAGGTGAGTCAGATTGTTCTCTCTTCCTCTTTCTTTGCTTTTGACGAATCCATTCTGTTTCAGTAGATAATTCTTCTTCATCGGTATAATTGTCCGTATTTTTTTCTTCATTCTTAGATTTAGTCTTTAACTCATTCTTAGATTTAGTCTTTAACGCTGATAATCTAGTTTGAAGCTGCTCAAGTTGAATTTCAAGTTCAGAACTTATTTTTTCTGATTGCTGGAATTTTGTATTAGCTTCGTTCTAAGCTTTAAATAAAAGTTTTTCGCATTCTGATTGAATTTTATCAGTTCGATCGAACCTTGTAGGAGACAGGTTTATTTTCTTCAGTTATAGTAACAATAGTCGTATTATCGTCACCGTTCATAGTTACGATAGTTCAGTTCTCACAAAAGAATTACCGATTCAGCACTCACCGAAGCAGCAATATCCGAACTCGGCTACAGTCATAGTTGCTGACAACGCGCGCGCGCACGCACGCACACACATACACACTCACTCACAATTCGGCAATGCCGTTTTCACTGACACAACAGTTTAATGGTATACTTTTAGAATAATTACATGAATTTCACAAAACACGTCTACTCGCTTCGGCTTCTGAAAGCTGATTGATTTTTATATCTGGTTATATTTATGTTTTACGGATCTCGAAAATGGCTCTATTTTCACGAAATTTGGAACATAGTAGGTTTATGATATAAAGATTCGATTGCACTAGGTTTCATTCTTTGGAAAACTTGCTGAACGACATTAAAAGGATATTCATCCTTGGAAAACAGATGATAATTTCATCGTCTCTCGATAACAGAAGATGCGTGTGCCTGTGTGGGAGAGAGACAGAATTATTTCCAGCTGTGTAATCATAATCAATCAGCGAGAAATTTTATCTAGCTAGACAATTTAATCGATTTGATCAACATTATCTGATTTGTTGACATGACATGATAATCCTCCTAAACTAGAGTTTATAATAATTTTCAAAGTTATCATTATTTAACAATTTCAAGTGATTAGTGAGTGCTATTTTGTTATTTAATTTGGTTTATATATAATCTAAATTATTCATTTTTTTTTGTTTTCAAATGTTTGAACAGAAAATTGAACCTGAATTCAATTGTATGGAACATAACCTACTTTGTGGACTATTTAGTGTATAAATCAAAATTCGGGAAAGAAACAGTTTTGGGCTGTGCCTGTTAGTACTTGCCCAATCATTTTAAAGAATTGTGTTCGGTTTATCAAAAGTCAATAAATAAATAACGAGCGAAGCTCGGTGCCCCAATATTAATTCTATATTCCAACAAACAATATCAAATATTAAATATTCTTAAATCTCAGGGTTTGAGTTTGGCCATCAGTGGAACTTAGATAAAATAAATTATCTTTGAAACTTTGAGTTTTCTCGTAATTACTTTTATATAATACTGATATTAAAAATAATAAAATGTGTATATAGAATAAATTAAATGTTGATAGATAATAATTCTGTGGCTACTTAAATCTTTAATTCTCATTGGCGTTCTTAATAAGACTTTCCCTTATCTTTAATTAAATGCGCAAGTAATTATAAATCAAGCTTGATTTTTGAATGTAACCTTTGACCAGCTAGCTTTATTATATTCATGAATTGGTAGCACAGAGGATCCTCTAAAACACTTTATAACTCACGTGCGAAGATTTTTTCCAAACTTGAAGATGTGGCATGGATTCCGCCTCGTGTGTCCTGTGCCTTATTAGTCTGGTGGGCCGATGTCGCCCAAGAATAGTGTATAGAAGGTTGCCTTGATCCCATAAGACGCGTGGAGAACGCAGCCGGGTATGGTGAGATGTCATGCTGCGACCTCTCGGCCCGGCTTAACATGTATTCAAACGTAAAAATGCCTAACTTTGAGCCCTTATAGCAAATTAACCATCAACACTACATAGAAGTGAATGACATAAAAATGTTCAGAATTTTATCCTCTGAAACAATATCAAAGCAAATTATCAGTAAAAATCCTATAAATGTTACTAGTGAGTCTAAAACAAATCGTTCGAGTACATGATTCGATTCAATAAATACTATTTCAAACGAGTTTTTTGTACTTTCTATTACTTTTTCTCGCGTCGTTGTAATTCTTCCTTTTATTTAGATTCTCATTAAGAAATTTCTTCCTCATGAAGGTCCTTTGTTTGTGGAAAGATCTAACAACTTCTTTAGGAATTTCAGGATATTTCTCTGATGATATTAACGTAATTTTATCAACAACAACAATGCGAATCCATCAACGGTTTCCTAACATTATCACAAAAATAACCAATCTAAATCTGCCCTAAGAATGTATTAACATCATTAAACCATTATATAGATTTCTATTTATCCTAATTATGAACAAGAAATTACAACTTTCAATGCTGTTATTTCATCAAGAAATAAGAGTGCATTTCACTACCATACTCTAAGGTAGTTGAAACATTTTATGAGAAACTAACAATGGTATTCAAATTTATAGTTAGTAAAAGAATACTGAATTATAATAAATTAAGCTCTATTCTTGCTTTACACAAGTGATCTTTGCAATGGTTTTTGCCATGAAAATTGAGTATCCATGGACACATTGAAATCAAAATGTTATTTAAATGGAGTTACTTTTACGCTCTAGGGAGTTTTCCTGTTTCTTCCTCCCGAGAGCGAAAAAGTGACACTTCTGTATTATGATAAGTATTATGAGGGAGTAAAGTAAGCACTTTAGATAGGAGGTGGAGGAAAAAATATTCTATTTCAGTTTTTATAAAAATGTAGGTGGATGAAATATGTTGTGTATATCACGAGTGAAAAATGTTTTTCTCCCTCAGGAAAATTGTTGCCCTCGGCTTCGCCTCGGGCTTCAAATTTTTCCCTCAGGGAGAAAAAACAGTACTTTTCACTCTAGATATACAAATAACTATTTTTCTATGGAGTACTCCTATGGACTACTGGTATTTTCTTCGGAGTAATTGACAATTTCATTTCAAGAAACATAAACAATGCTGTTCTAGCACTGCTTTATTTGCACATGAAAATGTATTACTTTATCCTATTATTTTTAGCGGTGTTGGTGTACTTGATTTTATAATAACTTTTCACGTATTTTCCAGCCTATCAAGAAAATTTCAACGGAATGTTTAGACAAACAGTTTTTTAAACAGATGTCAGTTGGATATCACTCAAAAGGAACTAAAATGATACCGTCAAACACAGAGAATAAGTAAGTTTAATATAGGAAAAAATCGGTCTTAATCCTTGTAATATAAACAAAATCTAGCTAAATCATGTAATATTGAGGAATATTTCTAAGTATAATGATCATAAATTCATAACGCTTCTTTGTTGAATTGTTGAAATCTCTAATTAATATTCTATGCTATTTCAAACGTGATATTTAAAAGTAGATCTCTGTTATTTACTAGAATGTCTATTATAAGATTATCTTAATTGCACATTATCTGTAAACTTTATTTTATCATATGAGAGGAAATTAACATAGGTTTTTTAGGCTTTAGTCTAGGCACCAGGTACTTTTTGCTGGAAAAAATCCACACAAGCTGAATTTTTCATGCAAAAATTGGAGAACTTAATATAACAAGTTGAGTTTTTAGCCCTGGAGTTTTTACAGGCTGTCCCAGAAGCCGGACCATTTACGTTCGTTTGACTATAACGACTATAGTGAGGTCCACGTTGAATGTCATGGAAGGAAAAGATAGGAAACAGCGTTGCTGTCCACCTGCCTATTCGCTGTGTTGCTACTGCCTTCTCTAGTAGATAGCACATGTCATATCAACTGTTAATAATAATTACATTTTATCCGTCAAGAAATAATATTTTCCAATGATTTAATAATAAATTTTCAAAATTAAGATAAAATATTTTGTTATAAATTATATTTCTACATTGTTAAAAAAACAGGCAACGTTGCGGAGCTAGAAAATGGAAGTGTTATAATCCGATTTGTCTAACAGACAAGGATGGCAACAGCCATGTTAATCAATTGCTGCATATATCGTAGACCTCACTAGTGACTTTTAGATGTATCTTTAATTTGATGTATTGTTCCACTGTTTCATGTTTTCCTTTCATTGTTACAGCAGTTTTTTGGTGGTGGTTTCAGTTTTTCAATAATAGACAAAGAAGTTTAAAGGGAATGTCTGAAACACTATTTTCGACTTTGCTCAATTGGAACTGAGGTCCACCTTATAATGGCAGTAGAGAAAGATAGGAGAACAACGTTGCCGATCCTCTGTCTTGTCAATGCCTTCTATAGACGGTAGCTGATACAGGTTTATTAATGTAATATCATGTACTGAAATGAAGTGCATCTAACTGGTGATTCTCATAGAACATAATCTCATGAACTTATATCATTGTGCAAAATATCACTGTGAGGACAATATAGATGGTGATGATGGTTGAAGCTAAAAATTAGGTGTTTTTCACAAAACAAGAAGCATTGTTGTCAGGTGTACCTGGAAATCTATATGAGATAGAGCGCTCTATCTAGTCTCAGATTGTAGAGTACAAAATTACGCCCAGAGGGATTTTGAATTCTACATCTAGATTGTATTAATCGGGATATATTGTTGATCGAATACTAAATATCATCAAAATATATTTTTTTCTTGAAATTTCACTTATTTTTGAAAAATCATAACTCAGTACTCATTGGAGATAGAGAGTTTCGAATGATTTCAATTCATTCAGAATTTTATAATCTTGAAAAAAAGCAATAGCAAATTTTTAGCAAAATAGCAAAATATCTCATCCCCGAAATTAATAAGCTGACATATAGCCAGCTGTAAAATATAAACACGATCATTTTAAAGAATAGGCGATGTAAGTGATGACGTAAGCCGTTGCTACGACGCCATTTTGGTCTCTAAACAAACCGTTGCTATGGCGAGAGAGCGTGTTATTGAAATGGGTCTAAAACATCACCTTACATTCACGAGTATATCAATCAAATAATTGATTTCTAAGAGTTTAAAATATTTTTTTCAAGTTCTATACACTCAAGTCATCAATTTCCAGTATTTATTCAGATCAAATAAATTTTTTTGGGACAGCCAAAGCAGAAAGTCTAACGAAGTAATGCATAGTACCATCTGTAGTCTGCTATGGAAAACCTACCTGTAGAGAAAGTTGAAGTGCAATTTGAATTATTACCTAGAATTTCATTAGATTGTTATAAAGTTGTAATTTAAAATTCATATATATTCTGTTTTCCTATTGTTCAGTGCAAGGCCGTACCCAGGGGGGTCACAGGAGTTGGAACCAAACCCCCCCCCCCCCCGAAATTTTCCCAAAATAAAA